>NW_020201388.1:18932-44538 GCF_001531365.2 Cynara cardunculus var. scolymus
TATAACGTTAAAAGTATGTATTTACTCGTTATATATTCTCAATCAAGAAAATGTGGAAATGTAACATAAACCGATCATTCAATTTATTGGCAAAAATATTAGGTTTTTGGTGTTTCAAAAACTAAGAAATTTATTTTCATAATAAACTCATAAGAAAAAAAAAAGATTATACTAGTATTGTTGGATTCAAGACGAAGTAGTTGCACAAAGTTACACTATTAATTCTAAATGTAAATATATGTTTAAAATTTTAAATGAAAATCATACATTCTTTCAGCAATAGTGCATAAAAAGTGGATGATAGCAACGTAACGGTTCTTGGTTTTCCAAATATAGAGCTTTGCTTTGGGGCTCGGAAAGCATGATACATAATGGTGATATACTAATAATTATACCTTTAACTAAAAAAACAATTATAACCATATCATGACAAAATAACATATATTGCAAAGAATTTTTGTAAGAAATGTGAAAACAATGTTTCATATACAAAAAACACACAAATGATAATATGTAAATATTATATGAAATAAACTCTGATAAAATGTACATAGACTTTTCTTTATGATAAAAAGTCGAAAAAACCTTTAATATTGGATGTGGACCCTAATATGGGTGTTGAATGGTTTAGATCGATCACTTGTGGAAAAACCCACCTCTTTCATGAAATCTAGGGCTTTATCTTTTAAAAAGATAGATTTGTGTGCCTGTTTCTTTCCTTTCACCTTCAATAAGCTCGTACCACAAGTAGGAAGTTTCCTCAAGTCGAGTTACTCTAAATGCTAGCAAATTTAGGGGGTGTTCAGATGAGATGATAAGACAAGATCATCTTATCCGAACATTGTAATTATTTTTAACAAACTACATATGTCTTAATTGATTAAATACTTCGTTTTAATCATCTTGATCAGAAAATGAAATAAAAACGAAAAGTAGTAGGATAGTGTTAAAAAGGAAGTAGTTTTATTTTAATCATCTTGATATAGTTTACACATTAAATATCGAATTCTTTTATTTGTATGGTACATTAAGTGGTATCTTTTTGTATTTGTTTTAGTTAAGGCACTAAACCAAGCTCGATTGGAAGCAAATGTGAGAGTCAAAGGAGATGGAAACTATCGGAACAAGTGGCCAAGCCCCTTTGCAGTGGCTTGTGGAGTATTGCTTTTGTTATCATTTTTGAGTTATGTTTTTTCACCATTTAAATGGCTAGCGCTTGGAGCTGTTGCAGTCGGTATTATTCCCATGATTTTGAAATCCATTGCATCGTTACGCAATCTCAGACTTGATGTGAACACCCTCATGCTCATTGCAGGTATGGTAATTAAATGCCGAATGAATTATATTTTGAAATCCATTGCATCGTTACAAATTTGGTACCATATTCTTTTATTAGTAAGAATAACCGTTGTAGCAATGCCATAAATAAAAAGTGTTTATAATTAAAAAGAGAAAAGATAGAAATGAAATGGGATATTTATTATATTGGACTTAAATAATATATTTAATTTAATAAGAAAAACTTAAATAAGAAATCTGTTTGCCGAACGATAAATATAATTAAAAACATAACAAAACTTCAATTATGGGTTTATTTAATTTGTTCAAAACAAAACAAAAATGGTATGAATGATATAATTTTGACCATTTTTTGGGGTTTATTAAAATTTATTCTTAATAAAACTTCTGAACTTTTAATATGTAATAAAACTAAGAACAAAAATCTGGAAGAAAAGAACCAAAAAGGATTCTTCAAATCAAAAGATGACAAGAATTAATTTCCAAAACTTGAATTTCAAAATATTTTTACAATTAAAAAAATGATAATTTACTTTAAGTTATATTGTAATAAAGATAAAAAAATTATTTATCGAACTTTATTATAACAAGTTATTGTAATGTTTTTATATATAAGGGTTAGGTACCGATGAAAATTAAAATTAAAGGTGCGAAAAATAAAAAGAGATCTTCATCCTTAGATGTACATTAGGATGGGATGCACCAAAATGCACCGGATCAATCCCTGTATCAAGATAGGTGGGTTTGAGACCTTACGATTCTCACCTTAATTTTTATTCTCACATGATCTTTCACCTATATATAAATATATAATTATTAATTTATAAATTTAAGAAATTCATTTTAATACGGTGTATGCATCTTCCGCAGAATACTGTAATACAAACTCAAATATTCTTATTATTGGCTCATTGACTTGGGTAACTATTAAGGGTTTGTTTGATTCGCATAATTTGAAGGAATTTGACAGAATAGGAATGACAATTGTTTGGTTCACTTTTGAAATGGATGAAATTCTGTAAATTTTATTGAATTCCACAGTTAATGATTTCATTTTTTTAATATAAATGAATGAATTGAATCCCATCTTTTTGCATCCAACTTAACCAACACCGCCCACCCCCTGCTCCCGTATCCACCATGACCACGCTACTATTATCATTGTTACGCCTCCACTTCTAACCCCCACCCACCACCACATCACTATTGTCGCCATCACAACCGCCAACCACCCTAACCCACCATTGACCACCATGCCACCATTGTCGTCATCATAGTTGCCACCCTACACCACCCCACCTCACCCTAGCACTCACCACCATGCTACTATAGTCGTCGTTACAACTGTCACCTTGTCAGTCACCCGTACCACCCCCACACCATCCTCCCACCCGATCACCATGACACAACTGTTGTCGTCACATCAACCACCCTCACTCCCCGCCCACCACCCCAAGCCACCGACCACCATGATAATCAGGGGTGAGCACGGGTCGGTATAAAAGGACAAACCCAATTGCTTTCAGGTGAAAAAAACATACCTCATATTATGGATGTGGGATTCGGAGGGAGGTCTGGTTCGGGGAAATCCGGATTTGGACAATCTCGGGTCGGGGCTCGGGTGAATTAGTGGTGAGTCGATTAGGCTGAAATATTTAGATTTTCACACCAATTTTTCTATCATTCAAAAAGAAAACCATGCAAGTACAAGCATTATGTTTTTAATAAAATTAATGGTGGATAGAATTTAAACAGGAGCTGTGTATGAGTCGGGCCCTGTTTTGGGCTTCTAACCGTCGTCGACGAGATAGGGTTAGAGGACTGAGTCGATTAGGTTTAAGGTATCGACGAGAGACAGAGAGAAGACTGATTCGATTAGATGGTAGTCAAGAACTCAAGATGATTCGATTCGATGGGCGATGGCGGTCAAGAGAGTAGAGAAAGATAGAGGACTGGTTTAAGATTAAGAACCGTCTTTTTGGTTTATTCGGGTTTCGGACGGGTTTGAGGGATGGATCAGGAGATCCTACGCAATCCATCTAACCTGATATAAAAGTCGGATGTCGCACCTCGGATTTGTTTAGGACACATGGATCAGGTATGTTTGATTTTCATAGGTCAGTTTTTTTTGAGTAGTTTGGGTAGGGTCAAGTTTTGCACAACCATAATGCAAATATTGTCGTCGTCACAACTACCACCCATTCGCCCTATACACCCTACCCCCACCCTCCCCACCCTACCTTACTGACCACTATGCCACTATCGTTATCGTCACACCTAGCACCCCACCCTTCACCATGCCATTACTACCGTCATAACAACCCCCCCTTGGACACCCTATATCGCCACCACTTATATGAGGGTGGAGGGGGTAGGCAGGTGGGCAAGTAAAGGGAACCAGCGGTGGTGGAGGCTTGGGGCTAGGGTAAGGGTGGTTGGGATAGGGTGGCGGGGGAGGGGCGATCGTCGGGGTAGAGTGAGGGTGGGTACATAGCGGTGGCACCACTAATACCACTATTATCGTCATCACAACTGCCACCTCAACCCCCAAGCAAGGGGACCGAGGATAGGTTAGGTTGGTCGGGCAAAACGGTGTGGGTGGTTAGGGGTAAGGTGGGGGTGGTCAGGGAGTTTACGGGGGCTTGGGGGACAAGGGGCGAGGTTGTTGAGGGTTAGGGTAGTGGTCGATATCACCATTCCGCTAATGAAAATTCCAATTCTTTTAAGAGATTCCATTCCAATTCCCGCCAACCATACGTGTGGTTAAATTTCATCAAATTCCATGGTAGTTCTTTCAAAGTTAAATTATTTTGATAAGTTTCATTTCTGCAAATTCTATTCTGCGAACCAAAATCTCCTAAGAATTTCAAAATCCAAGGTAATAATTTGTAAATTATAAACCTAGTCATGTCTATATTCTTCTTTATTTTGGATATTAGATTTTTATTGTTTAATTATATTGCTGATTTTAATTAGCAATTTTATTTTTACACCAAGTTTACATTAAAAACAACTCTACACATGTGGAATAAATTTATAACTTAATCAATTTACAAATGTAGTGTGAGATTCATACGAAATTAACCAAATAATATAAAAAAATATATAAAATCCTATGTGATTTTACACTAATTTTAATGTGATTCATGTGACCGATTTTGGCTGTGACCTGAGGTCGTGAGGCACCACGCACGCTGTCCGTACACCCTTGTGTTGACTGTTAGTAGGAAAACACGTGTGATTTTGCACATGATTTAACTGTTTTCATGTTTATTTAATTATTGTTCTCGTTTGAAATTCTTTCTATGTATGTGTTTAATGTATTTATATAATATATGCATATTAATATGTTTTGTTATCCTTTTGTAAAAATAAAATAATAATTAACTGAACCTAATATTCATTTCAGTTTTTACGCATAGATCATATTAATTATTCTAATTTTAATTGTTTTGATGATGATGTAACAATGTGATTACTGATACATTTAATCCTAACCAAAAATCAACAAAAATATTCACTTAACATTCAAAAGTTAATTGACATTTCTTTTTGTACGAATAATGTCTTTCTAAAAGCAAATAATGTGTTTGCAGTTTCGATCTCCTTTATGAACATGTTATTGGCATGGCTAAATTATATTGGATATTAGCTATTGAAACTTTATATTCCTGGGGAATTTTCTTTCACTCTTGAGTACACTGATCAAATATTTATCAAAGGTAGAAGCTGCAATCACTTGTATAAATATCGCTGCGTTTTTTACACCAAAATTATGGTCCTTCCTGTCATGGGTGGAACATGACCGTTAGTAGCTTGGGGCCAAAATATACTATTACAAAAATTTAGAGCAAATGATACGCACACAACTTTTCTTGTTCTTTTTTCCTATGATCTAATATTAAATTTTAGAGAAAATTTGTAATGGAAGAACCAGGAATCTTACACGTAAGGATCAAGGGTCTTACCTTTGTAAGTAACAGTGAGGAATCTTACCCGGCTAGTGTTTAGTGGGTAAATTGTTGCATATATATGATGTCATTTTGATGAAGCACAAGTTTTACACAGCAAGGTAAGTGATAGTGTAAATCTTACCGGTAATTCCATCCTGGATAAGTGTTTGGGTAAACGACCTTTAAAACTCAAAACCTTTAACACTATTGACCGAAAAATAGTAATACAATTTTGTTATGTTTTTATACTATTATGAACTATAAAAACAAAAACCTTTAGATTAGTAATACAACACTACATACAAAATTAAACATTATTTTTTATATTATTTAAAAACTAATTCTTATATATAATTGATATTAATAATTTAATGTGTACTGGAAGGAAAAATGAGAAATTGAAAAATGCAACATATGGGATTTGAGAGTGTGATCTCAAGAATATAGCAATAAGATGATAACCAATTGAGCTGCCAACAATATTTATTCTTCTTAGTTCATGAACTCTATTTGAGTCAAAAAGCGTGGAGGTCATGGCCCCACAGGCCCTTACGGGGTTCCACCTCTGCTGACCAACATTGCGTCCGAATTATATGAATCCTTATTCATGTTAATCGTATGGGACAAGTTGGTGAATATCTTAGGCCAAACTCTCAATTGTTTCGGGTGTAAGATATGTAGCTTTCATTTGTGTAAGCAAATCTTGAAACAGGAAACTAATCGATGAAAAAACACTTTTGCTAAACCTAAAATCTTTACATTTACCGTCTGTTGGATTGTTTGCTTGACATATATGGCAGATGGTTACACAGCCATATGCATGGCTTTTAGAATAGTTAGTTGGCCATACAAACCGTTTATGGGTGGCATTTGCAAAATCAAAAGTTCCATCAATGTATTGGAGCAAATTAACCAAGGTGAGGTAAGGACAAAAAACCCAAAGTTATGTGGTTGATTGGGAAAAAAAGTATGAAATGGTTCTATGCCAATAGGAAAAGGGTAAAAGGAAAAGTTCGAAGATGCATCATACCCTTTGTCCCATTATTTAAGTCTCCTTTTAATTTGATGTCGATGTTAGTTTGTTTTTTAGGTCAATATTGTATAGCTTAGTATAGTTACCAATTCCTTTTCAATTCTTGACAAACAAATTATAATATGAACTTCTGAAATTTGAAAAATGGATTTCAATAGTAGACCAACTAGTTTCTGAAGTAAAGAGTCTCACATAGTTTAAAGTAAATATTTTGCAGTTGGGGGTTCAATATTTCTTAAGGATTACTGGGAAGCTGGCACCATTGTGTTCTTATTCACTACAGCAGAATGGCTCGAGTCAAGGGCAGCCCATAAGGTTTTGTTGCAGCCCCTCTCTCTCTCTCTCTCTCTCTCTCTCTCTCTCTCTCTCTCTCTCTCTCTNCTCTCTCTCTCTCTCTCTCTCTCTCTCTCTCTCTCTCTCTCTCTCTCTCTGTGTATGGGTGTATATATATAAAGTTGGGTTCCCGTGAGAATAAGAGTTATATATGGTGAGAATAAGAGTTATATATGGTGAGAATACTTCTACACAGTTGGATGGGATATACATATACATGTATGTATACATGGAGCAAATCATATAAAAACCATTTTAAAGTAAGAAACCATGTAATGCAGTTTGTATGCGTTGCACCTCATGTGAACATGCAATGTTAATACAATGTTCTTTAATAGATGAAACATCAATGAATATATAGTGTGTGCTAAAAACACAAAAATACGTTTATACATGAAATATATACATACTCACACAAAAGAAAAAACATGTGAAAACATATGAAGCATAGTTTAAAATCAAATTCATTGGATGGTTTTGGTTGTTTTCATGGGGTTTGGTTTTCACATGAAACTCGTCTTCACGGTTTCTTATAGTTAAATAAATAAAAAATTAGACCGATTCTAACAGTATGAATCCGTTAAAAAATTTCGGCTATGGTCGAAAATTGTGTTCACGGATACTCAATATTCTAGTAGTCATATAGTTTTCAATATATATATTTTCAAAAAAGTACCTGAATATGGAAATTACTTGGGAGTACTAGTATTAGACAATCTTGATGCAAATTATATATTTGCAGGCCACTGCTGTGATGTCATCGTTAATGAACATGGCTCCTCAAAAAGCTGTGTTGGCCAGCAATGGTGACGAAGTTAATGCTAGCGGAGTCATGGTTAACACGAAGCTCGCTGTTAAGGCCGGAGATATTATTCCAATTGATGGTATTGTTGTAGAAGGGAGATGTGAAGTCGATGAGAAAGCTCTAACCGGAGAGTCATTTCCTGTAGCAAAACAAGTAGATTCCACTGTTTGGGCTGGCACAATCAATCTAAATGGTACTGAACCCTCTCTTGATTTACTTTCTTTCAACTAGTTCAATCACCAACTGAAAATTATACTCTCCATTGAAAAACAAGAAGTATGCATTGACTTTTGAGATCAAAAACACTACTTTCCAAATTTAATATTGATTGTTGTAATAATTTTTTATTATTGATTATATGTAATAATTGTTTTTGACCATATATCACGTTTCCCAACCTTATTGTTGTTTAGTTTGTGAAATATGTAGAATATTTATTGATTTAAAAATTGTACTTTTGACTTCAAATATCAAATGGTACTTTCTTGGAGGAAAAAGGGATTAATGGAGTATGTGGCTTTTCTGCTAACCCTTCATTTGATTTGATCATCCTTCTCCAGGTTACATTAGCATTAACACTACTGTCCTAGCAGAAGATTGTGTAGTAGCAAGAATGGCAAAGCTTGTTGAAGAAGCACAAAATAATAAATGTAAAACTCAGAGATATATGGATGAATGTGCCAAATACTATACCCCAGGTAAGACTTGCTAATCCATGAAATACACTCATGAACGTTGTAGTTTATAGAACCAAGAATTGAGTGTCATAACTGAAGATGTTATAATAAGTTGTTAGAATAAAGCTATGTGGTGTAAGAACTTTGATCTACGAAGTTAGACCACTTAATAGGACACAGAAGTAAATACTCTTATTAGCCTTTTATAGAATTCTTTTAAAAATGTCATGGGCTAAGTAGACACTTTGTTGGACTGATGGGTCGGTTATATATTCTTGCTTACACCACTTCTCATTTTTGGGGATCTGCAGCTGTTGTTATCGTAGCAACTTGCTTGGCTGTGATACCAGCTGCAATGAGACTTCACAACTTACAGAAATGGTATCATTTGGCTTTAGTAGTTCTGGTGAGTGCATGCCCATGTGCGCTCATACTCTCCACACCCGTCGCTACATTTTGTGCACTATCAAAGGCAGCTACAACCGGACTTCTGATCAAAGGTGCGGACTACCTAGAAACGCTTTCTAAAGTTAAAGTGTTTGCCTTTGACAAAACGGGCACGATTACTAGAGGAGAGTTCTCAGTTTCAAACTTCAATTCACTCATAGATGGCATCAGTCTAGACAAACTGCTATACTGGTAAATTATCGACACATCTCGTTAATTTGATCAATCTTTTGGTTTAGTTACATTTCTCGGTTTTATTCTGAGAGTGATACTTGTTTGAAAATTTAAAGGGTTTCAAGCATCGAGAGCAAGGCTAGCCATCCCATGGCTGCAGCACTTATAGACTATGCACAGTCACACTCAGTCAAACCACAACCAGAAAAGGTTGATGAATTTGACAATTTTCCAGGAGAAGGGATTTACGGGAAAATTGAAGGAAAAAATGTTTACATTGGGAACAAGAAGATTGCGATTAGAGCAGGCTGTTCAGCAGGTGAAGATGTTCACCATCCGTTATTTGAATATCATTTTATTACACCCTTATTATGTTATTAATCAGTATTATTTTGTAGATTTATTCTTGAATAATGCACATGAAAGTGTGGATGGAAAGTCAAATGGGTACATATTTGAGGGCTCTTCCCTTGCCGGAGTGTTCAGTCTCTCTGATGCATGTCGAACTGGTGCAAAGGAAGCACTCAAAGAACTCCAATCAATGGGTATTAAAACAGCCATGCTTACAGGAGATTGTCAAGCTGCAACCAATCATGCACAAAATCAGGTGAAACTCTAAGACCAAACTTGTTTCAGAATTGCTTTCATCTAATTTTTGGTGCTTATTTTCGCATGATTTTTGCAGTTAGGGGGTGCAATAGATATTGTGCACGCAGAACTTCTACCTCAAGATAAAGCTCGAATCATTAAAGATTTTCAGATGGTAGCTCCAACAGCAATGGTAGGAGATGGGATCAATGATGCACCTGCTTTAGCCACCGCAGATATTGGGATCTCGATGGGGATCTCGGGATCATCACTTGCTACTGAGACTGGGCACGTGATTCTGATGTCCAATGACATCCGCAAGATTCCAATAGCAGTGAGAATCGCAAGACAAACCCGAAGAAAGATATTTGAAAATATTTTTCTGGCTATTGTTACCAAGGCTGCTATAATTGCCTTGGCTCTTGCTGGCCATCCATTAGTCTGGGCAGCAGTTCTAGCAGATGTTGGGACCTGCTTGGTAGTGATTCTTAACAGCATGCTTCTGCTAAGAGCTACAACGGTCTCAAAAAGCGCAAAAAAACATCCGTGTTCACAACATAAGCATAAGCATTGCCATTCATCTCACAAGCATGTCAATTGCTCGTCTGATAAGCATGATACCGGAAATTGTCATTCCAAGAAGTGTTCAGATGTTGGCAAAAAACGAGATTGCTGTGCTCACCACGATCACTTGCATGAGGTCAGTAAGACAGTGCAAGAAGCAGAAGAGCATCACGGTTGTTGTCAACAGGTTGATCATGGACATGAGGTGAAGCTCTGTGTACAACCAAAAGACGATTGTTCTGCTCATGATGATGAAGACGTACATGTGGTAAAGCACTTGGTACAAGACATAGGAAGCAAACATAGTTGTTCTGCTCATTCTGATGATGAGGACGTCCATGAGGTGAAGCACATGGTACAACAAAAGGAAAGCAGCCATGGTTGTTGTGCTCATTCTGACGATAAGGACGTCCACGAGGTCAATCACATGGTTCAACAAAAAGAAGGTAGTAGCCATGGTTGTTGTGCCCATGTGGATGAGGTACATGAGGTCAAGCACAAGGAAGAAGGAAACGGAAACCATGGCTGTTGCGGTCATGATGAGTCACATGCTGCTGATGAAAATGACAACTTTGAAATACACGAGGCAAAGCACAGTGTACAAGCGACTGAAATCAAGCATGGTTGTTGTGGTCATCACGACTCAGATATGGAATCACATATTAAAAGAAGTCATAGTTGTGGGAATGGGTTTAAGAAGCATGGGAACGACTTTCTTAACCAAATAATCCACAAGAAAAGCCACTCGAACCATGAAACATGTAGCGATACGAGCCATATCTGTAAGGATGATCATCACCATCGCCATGTAAAAGAGTACATCAGTGAAGAGGAGTTGGGGAAAATGGTAAGACATTGTTGCCAGAACCATGGCTTGGAGAAGAGGAATGTAGGTGGGTGTTGCAAGAGCTTCAGAAAGGAATGTTGTGGGCACCAAAAGTTTGGAGTTGGATTCAATGGAGAGGGAGGCTTATCAGAAATAGTGATTGAATGAATATGCATGTAATCTCTACAGGTTCCAAAAATGCCCAATTTTATTGGCTTTGGCTTATCTAATTCAAAAATGGTAGAAGTTATTGACCCTTTTGCATGCTATAGGTAGCTTAATTTGTGTAGCATGTTTGTTGTCCATCATATTTGCATATTTCTCTGCTAAAGTTATTTGATTTTAGAATAATCGGTGTTAGCACCGGTGCATCAATGAAACAATGGCCGAAAACGAAGATGATTGGAGAGTTGACCATGGAGCCAATAGGTTTTACTAAGATAATGAAGTCATTTTACAATACAAAGAGAAAGAGAGAACTATCTATATCGAAGCAAAGTTAAAAAAAGGTTACAGTATTAGCCCTTACACTATATAATAACTAAATGGCAAATGACAAATGCTAATATAAACTTAAACACGTCCCCTAAAACTCGAAATGATGAAGAATGAACTAAATTGAGTTTGGACTAGATGAGATCAAGGAAACAACCTGGAAGAGCTTTGGTATTTAATCTGCTCCTTGGTAGAAATAGGGGGAATTTGATCATTTTTGAGCTACAAAATGACAATCAATTTTAATATGTTGGATGCATTCATGAAACACATCATTATGACCAATCGAAATAGCACTCTCATTGTCGCACGAGGGAATGAAATATAAGGAGAATACTGAGGAGCACCCATGCTAGAAAAGGAGCACCAATGCCAGAAAGGAGCCTATGTGGTCAAATGGGCTCTTGATGGTATAGCAAAACATAACATTCAGTTTCAGTACCAGACCTAGTTGTGAAAGATTAATCTTGCAACACATATAAATATGTGACTCGCCAAGAAAGAACAATAGCCCGTAACGGAGTGGTGGTGAGTCAAATCAACATCCGAATCAACATTCGAATAATTAACCTATTAGAATTAATAAGGATGTATAAGTAAAATATAATCATGAAACGACTTATCTTTGAGATACTGAAGAATCCGCAGAACAACTACGTAATAATCAAAGCATGAAGCACGCATGCACCGACTAACACTATAAACAACATAGCTAAGTTAGGTGAACTAACAGTAAGATAGAACAATTAGCCTGCCAATTAACGATATAACATCGGATTCCAAAAGGAGGACCGATACCAAGAGTAAGATCACTACAACAAAATCGAGTTTATAGGATGCCAAAAATGTGTAAGTATAATATTCGGTTTCGAAATATGTTTGGTCAGATTTTGAAGAAAAATAGTAATGGAGAGTTCAAGGTAAAATATGGTGTTTAAGGGTTGTTGAGGGATCAACTTGTGATTTCTTTTATATAGTAAGTATTGGTTAAGTTATTTTGGGGTAGGTGCCTGCTTATGCACCTCCCCAATTCTCTCTTTATATTTATATAGTAAGTGAAGGTGGTTGTAAAGAGTTTTGGGAAATTTTCTTTGAGAGAGTGTTGACTTTGGAAATTATTATCAAAGGAAGAAGAAGACAAAAGGCAGAAGTAGTGATTCCATCTTAGTATAGGCAAAGGTGAGCGCTCCTATACTGTTTTGGGTAAATAAGATTATTACGATTCTGCATTATTCATGGCCGAACTATAATATATGGTTATAAACTGTATTTATACATCAATCATGTTGTTTACCTTCATCGCATAAGGCTTACCTAAGGAGAACCCTCATCGAACAAGGTATCGTCCGATGAGTTCCCTCATCGGACAAATCATCATCTGATGAGGATCCTTCACCGATCATATGTTGCTCGGTAACCCCTTCATCGACCAAAGCATTGTTCGGCAATAACCTTTCACCGATCATGTGTTTCCCAGTAACCTCTTCATCGATCAAAGCATTGTCTGGTAACACCAATCATGTGTTCCCGGTAACCTCTTCATTGATCAAAGCATTGTCCGGATAAGACTCTTCACCGGTCAAAATGTTGTCCGAATAGGACTCTTCACCGGTCAAAGTGCTGTCTGGATAGGACTAAGTGTTGTCTGGATAGGACTAAGTGTTGTCTGGTAAGACCTCTCATTAATAAAGAATTGTCCAGATTAAACTTCATCACTCAAATTATGGTTATGGATGAAATGACAGTATAACCGCGATAAAAGAAATGGTGGGGTATTCAAAACGCTAATTTAACGTTAAAACTCAGGTTTGAATTATCTTGGAATTTGCAATAGATTATGTTGGTAAGAGGGTAATTCACTCACTAGACCTCTCGGTCTAACCCTCAATTGTTGTAATAATTGGTTCTGCAGGTCATCCAACATCTCATGATAAAGGCAAATGAAAGATGTAGAAATTTTTTGAAGAAAGTTTTATTATTGTTAGACCCCATCATTCTTACTGTAAAAGTAATGAAAAACATACAAGTGTGGAAGTGCAGAGGGTCGATGGAAGAAAAACAAAAAGAAATTCTAAGTGTCCAGGCCAACCAGAGATGCGATGAAGGTCCATAGGTGTGATGAACAGTGCATCTCAATAACTCCTCTGGTCTCTAACACTTGGAGGATTCAAGAATTAGTTCAACCAGAGATATTCACTCAAGAAGACTCATAAATACTCTTGGTTGAACGCTCCTCCAAGAAGACAGTTGGAGATGACAAATCGACAACTAGATTTCCATTGCTTTATATAAATTGATATTCTTTCCGTATTTCTAGATTGATATCTTTTCTTAGAATATCTTATAGATATCCTTCTCTAGATAGTTATCTCCTTAATTAGATTACTAGTATAAATAGCCTTTATATTTCTTGTAATCGTTTACGCTTCCAATTCATTAAATCAATAATAGTGAATCATTTGACACTCCAATTATTCTTTGAATATTCTTGAGTTGTTCTTCACTATTATCCATCCATACGACAGATTTAGGTTCTTCATAACTTGAATCTTAATGTTATTGAGAGATTTGGGATCAACAATTGGTATCAGAGCAAATTGATTGATTTTCAATCAAAACGATCAATTTAAATCTGAATATTCATAATCTCTCAATTTTCTCCATTCAAAAAATCGTGTTCTTCTCTTCCAAAACTTCTTAATGGCCAACTGGAATTCTGCTTATAGTCTGGGTTCCCTCACCAAACCTCCAACTCTTCAACGTGAAGAGTATCCATAATGGAGGATTCGTATGATGAACTTCCTGGAGGGGATGGATAAAAATCTCCTCAGATCTGTTATGGAAGGCCCATATGTTCCTCAAACTCTTGTTCCAAGAGTTCCTGGAACAACTACCACTGCTGAAGTTGCTGCTTACTACATGGTAAAAGATGAGAGCAACTGGGATGAAGATGACATCGAAAGGGTAGAAGCAGACAGGAAGGCCAAGAAGCTGATCATCATGGCCATTCCAAATGACATATTCCAATCTCTCGATGCTTGTACAACAGCAAAGGAGATATGGGATGAATTGGCTAGTCAACTGGAGGGAGGCGCTAAGACGAAGAAGAATCGAAGGGCGCAATGCTTTAATAAATATACAAATTTCAAGGCATTGCCTGATGAATCGATTCAGAAGATATATGATCGTTTCAACACATTGATAAATCAATGCCACAGAATTGCCATTGCTAGGACCAAAGAGGAAAACAACGTCCTTTTGCTCAAAAGTCTCGGCGATGAGTGGACTCAACTGTCGATGTCCCTCCAAGAAAATCAGGACTTAGATAGTTGGTCACTTCATGACGTCTATGGAACTCTTGCTGCTCAAGAAAAGAATATTTTGAAAAGGAAGGTGTCCATCGGTGGACCCCTCGCCCTAGCCGTAAGAGAGAAAGAGGTTACAAGGAGCTCTTCTAAAGATCACAAAAAAGAGCAAGAAGGCATTGGTCGTTGAGTCAGATTCCGAAGAAGAAGCATCTGAATTTGATGATGATCTCAAGGAATTTGCCAAATCTGTGGCCTTGATAACCAAGCAATTCTAGAAAAAGTTCGTCAAGAAGCCCTATGAAAGAGATAGCCGAAGAGACTCCAAGAAAGAAAGATATCAGCCATCCTATGAATAGAAGTCTCTGAAATTTAATCAAAATGATAAAAGAAGAGAAGGAAGAGAAGACAGAGAAGAAAGGAGAGATGACAAAAGAGAAGGAGACGGAAGGAAAGATAGTCTTCACTGCTACTGATGTGAAAAAATAGGACATTTTTCCAAGGAGTGCAAAGGACGACTGGTCAAGATGCAAACTACTACAAGAATAAGTACAAGTACAATCCTAAAGAGCGAAGCTTGATGGATGAAAAAGAAAACTGGGTGTCCAATTCTTCGTCTGATGAAGAAGACAAGGCACTGATATGCCTTATGGCCAAGTCCAATGCAGAACCGACTTCCGACTCCGATGACCAGGTATGTGATTCTTCCCTCGATGAAACCAACTCTACTCCATCAGAGTTAGAGTTAAGGGTCATTAAACTTTCAAAAGATTTTCTCAAACTAAAAGAAAAACTAAATTTTGAAAAATCTGAAAAAGAAGTCAGTTTATACAAAAGAGAGACTGATCTTCTCACTAAAGAAAAGGATAAACTTGTTAAGGAAAAAACTTGCATTGCATCATTGAAAAAAATCAGAGGAAGAAAAACTTATGGATCTGAACAAGAGAATAACTAAAGATTCAGAGAAGAAGGTAAAAGCCTTGAAAGAATCTGAGGCAGAACGACTTAATTCAGTAGCTCTTAAGGATTTCTTTAAAAAATTAAGGAAAATTCTTCATCAGAAGCTTCAAACCAATGAACTCTTGATGAAGAAATACAAAGATGCCCAAGATGTTCATGAAAAACTAAATGGACAAAAGGATTACCAAGGAATCAGATTCAATGATCTTGACTCTTTCATTGTAAGCAAGAAATCCACCCTTGAATCCACTTTCAAACTTGGATGTATTCAAAAACCCGACTTTTATTCAAAACCCAAAGCTAATTTCAAAAGGGTGAAAGTCGATGGAAAAACCATTCTCTTGAGGAAATTTTTTGAGAATGTGGCTTATGAGAGCAACACAAGTATGAACTCTGAGGAAAAGGATGATGCCTCCAAGCTAGAGACCGATGGAAACCCTATGGTTAAACCAGAGCGTCTGGTTATTAATTCCACAAGTTCATCATCAAGTGCTGTCGATGGAACAAAAACTCTTAGTAAGGAACCATCATCTGATGGATCGATGAAAAATTCAAGTAACCTTGAAAATTCATCTAAGAAATCAGAACCGATGGAACTCCCAAAAGACACTTCTGAACCTTCAACCTCAGAACCGATATCTTCCAAAAACAGCCATGAAAACTTTGACTTTGAGAAATCTGCAAAACATTCTTGATTCTGACTTGAAGAAGAATAATTTGTGAATCACCAGAGATCATTGTGGATAAGAAACCTCAAATTTCAAAAACCCCAATGAAATCTGAAATTCCAGAAGCTATGAATTCTTCAGACAAAGGAAAAATAAAAGGAAAGTTGAAAGATGTTAAGTCTGCCAAAGAAACTTCACAATGCTCGAACCTTCCATCTAAATTTATAAAGTTTACTCGTGAACAGGAACAAAAGTGGACTGCTTCTGAAAATTCTAACCTAGATTTTTCTTCTCCTTCAGCTAAAGGGAAGAAGCCTCTCCTCAGGAAAGAAGTAAAACCCACGCCTGCCCTTTCAAATAAAAAGTCTGCACTAGATAGGAAGTTTGTAAGAACAACCAATGCTAAGACAGAATCTTCACCCTCTGGTTTTACTTCTTTTTCATTGAATAAAAAGAAATCAATTAAACACTCTTGTCAAAAAACTCCTAACTGTCAGTGTTTAACTCTTTTGCAAAACCTGAGGAATCACATGTTAAACCATCGATGCATATTTTATGAGAATGTTTATCGATATAAAAAATGTTAAGCCTCATGAAAATATGAAAAGGCCCAAGCCTGCAAAGGCCAAAGGCAATGGAAATAAACCCAATCCAGCAAAGGTGGAAATTAGCCCAAATCCAAGAGGGCTGATGAAAAGCAGGATATCAAATCCCCGGCTAATAAACGTGGACCCATTATGAAATGGGTACCTAAAATCCCTTAATTTGTCTTGTAGGACCAGCATGTGCAACCATGGTATATGGATTCAGGTTGCTCCAGGCACATGACTAGTGATAAAAGTCAGCTATCCTCCTTCATCCAAAAATCTGGAGGCTCTGTTATTTTTGGAGACAACAACAATGGAACTATCAGGGGATATGGCAATCTCATTAAGGGAAACATCTCAATCGCTGAAGTGGCTTACGTTGAAGGCTTGAAGCATAATCTACTAAGTATAAGCTAATTCTGCGACAAAGGGCTTGAAGTTAGATTTCGCAAAGGTTTCTGCATCATCGAAACAAGTCTGGCCAAACCATCATCAAGGCAAAAAGAGAAGGAAATATCTATCTTCTGGAATTTCAATCTTCTGTGGGTCAAGACACTCTCTGCCTTGTCTCCCATAAGAGTGATGAAAATTGGCTCTAGCATAAAAAATTCTCACATCTAAATTTTGATTTCCTGAAGAAGTTAGCCAAACAAAAGCTGGTCAAGGGGATTCTGATCTCAACTTCGAAAAAGACCAACTCTGCTCAGCCTGTGAGATGGGAAAGCTGAAACGGGCTTCTCACAGAACAAAGTCAGAAACCTCCTTCTCCAAGCCCTTGGATATGATTCACATCGACCTCTGTAGGCCAGTCTCCACACAAAGCCTCTCGGGAAAGAAGTACGTCCTCGTACTTGATGAATATTCAAGATATACATGGGTTGAATTTGTCAAGAAGAAATCAGATGTTCCTGACCTCCTCATCGTGGTGATGAAAAGGCTTCAAGTCATTCTCCAACGCAAACTCATCAAAGTTAGAAGCGACAATGGAACAAAATTCAAGAATACCAAAATTAATGAATATTTCATCAGTGAAGGTATCTCTCAAAACTTTTCATCAGCCATAACTCCACAGCAAAATGGAGTAGTTGAGCGAAGGAACAGACCCTTGTGGAAGCAGCAAGGACCATGCTTGCTTCATTGGAGCTACCAATCTCCTTATGGGCCGAAGCAATTTCCACTGCATGCTTCACCCATAACCGTTCTTTCATCAACAAGAGGCACTAGAAGACTCCATATGAACTCATCAACCAACGATGTCTGTTAAACCCCATAATTCATAATGTAAAAAGTAATAAAAAACAATAAGTGATGAAGAACCAGAAGACCGATGAAGACATCAAGGCAGAAACGTCTAAGTCTGGAGTACAACCAGAGGACCGATGGACGATCTGGGATGCGATGGAAAGAGCATCCTCATCGATCCTCTGGTCACCAACACTTAGAGAATTCTCCAGCAAATCATCCAGAAGCATATGATGAAGATTTAAAGATAAGGATGATTCATCACATCATGAATGACAGCTGGAGATGACATGTCGACAGTTAGACTTCAAGTTTATCTCTAATAGTAAAGGTTATCAATAAAGTAGATAAACGTTATCTGTTAATAGAAGATTAGCTAAAAAGTCTCATTAGATAGTTATCTTCTTATTAGCTGATTAGTATAAATAGGTGATTAGGCCTATTATAAAAAGGGTCGCTTAAGTTGCTTTTACGTTTTTCATATTTATAAAGTGAAATCTTTGACGTTCAAGGTTGTTCTTAATTGTTTATAATTCATTCTTGAGTGTTCATCACTTTGTTCATAAAATCACTATAATTTGGTTATTATTAACTAGATTATTAGTGTTATTGAGAGATCTGGGATCAACAATTGGTATCAGAGCCAATTGATTGAATTTCCAATCAAAACGATCAAACAAAAATCTCTCAATTTTTGATCTTCTTTCTCGCCAAAACACAAAGCCTTCTCTTCAAAATTCTCAATGGCCAACTGGCATTCTGCTTACAGTGTTGGCTCCCTCACCAAGCCTCCAACTCTTCAACGAGAAGAATATCCACAATGGAAGATCAGAATGGTAAACTTCTTGGAAGGAATGGACTGGAACCTTCTTCGATCTGTAATGGAGGGTCCTTACATTCCACAAAATCTTGTTCCAAGAGTTCCAGGAACAACTACCACGGCTGAAATTCCTGCCTACTACATGCCCAAGGATGAGAAGAATTGGGATGAAGACGACAAGGAAAGAGTAGAAACAGACAAAAAGGCCAAAAGATTGATAATCATGGCCATTCCCAACGAAATATTCCAATCCCTTGACGCATGTTCCACAGCCAAGGAACTATGGGATGAACTGGCGAGCCAACTGGAAGGAGGAGCAAAAACAAGAAAAAATCGTAGAGCACAATGTCTCAACGAATATACTAATTTCAAGGCCCTTCCTGATGAACCAATACAGAAAACTTATGATCGTTTTAACACATTGATCAATCAATGTCGTCGAAACGACATCTCCAGAACCAAGGAAGAAAACAATGTTTTATTCCTTAAAAGTCTGGGCGATGAATGGACTCAACTATCTATGTCCCTTCAAGCAAACCAGGACCTAGACAGCTGGTCACTTCATGATCTGTATGGAACACTTGCAGCACAAGAAAATGACATAATGAAAAAGAAGGTTTCCATTGGTGGACCTCTTGCCCTTTCTGCCAATGAAAAAGAAAAATCAAGGACTTCCACCAAAGAACATAAAAAGAAAGGCAAGAAAGCATTGGTAGTAGAATCRGAATCTGAARAAGAAACTTCTGAATCAGATGATGAAATTAAARCTTTTGCCAAATCTTTGGCCTTGATCACAAAGCAGTTCCAGAAAAAGTTCATCAAGAAACCCTATGAATGAAAAGAGTTCAAAAGGGAAAGATACCAGTCATCGTATGAAAGAAAGCCATCCAAATTCCATTAGAGGGAAGATAGAAGAGATGGGAGAGAGGAAAGAGAAGAAACAAGAGAAGACAAAAGATACGAGAGGAAAGAAGATAAGGATGGAAGGAAGAATGACCTTCGATGCTTCAGATGTGGAAAGCTCCGTCATTTTTCCAAAGAATGCTGAGGACGATTGGTAAAGGATGCTGATTATTACAAGAACAAATATAAATACAATTCCAGAGAGCGAAGCCTGATGGCTGAAAAAGAAAATTGGGTGTCTGATTTTTCATCAGACGATGAAGACAAAGCACTCATATGTCTAATGGCCACGTCCAACRCAGAATCCGCCTACAACTCTGATGACCAAGTATGTGAGTCTACTTCCAATGAAATCAACTCTGCCCCATCGGAGCTAGAGTTAAGGGTAATAAAACTTTTAGAAGATTTCTTGAAATTAAAAAAAAATTAAATTTTGAAAAATCTGAAAGGATAAAGGCGGAAAAAGAAGCTAGGTTCTACAAAAGAGAAACTGATCTTCTAACCGAAGAAAAAGCTGAACTCGCAAAGAAAAAGACTCGCATCAACACATTTAAGAAATCAGAGGAAGATAAACTTCTGGAATTAAACAAACAAATAACTAAGAACCTAGAAAAGAAAACGAAGGCCTTAAAAGAATCCGAGGCAGAGAGACTCAATTCAGTAGCTCTTAAAGATTTCTTCCTAAAAGAGTGGGAAATTCTTCACCAGAAGCTTCAAACCAATGAACTTCTAATGAAGAAATATAAAGATGCCCAAGATGTTTATGAAAAATTAAATGGCCAAAAGGACACTCAAGGGATTGGATTCAATGAATTAGATTCTTTCATCGAATCAAAGAAATCCACCTTTGAATACACTTTCAAACTTGGATGCATCCAAAAACCCGACTTTACTCAAAAACCAAAAGCAAATTTTAAAAGAGTTAAAGTCGATGGAAAAACTGTCTTTTCAAGACAGGATTTTGAAAATCTGCTATACAAGAACAATACAAGTAAGAATTCTGACGGAAGCAATGACACCTCTAAATCATAAACAAATGGAAACCCTATGGTTCAACCAGAATCTCTGATTGTCAATTCCTCTCCATCAGCAAGTACTGTTGATGAAAAAGAGAATCCAAAAGAGGAACCATCAGCTGATGAATCGATGAACAACCCAAGTGAAATTGTAAGTTCATCGAAGTCAGAATCGATGAAACCTCAAGTAGATTACTCTAAAACATCAACCTCTGAACCCACATCTTCCAATTCAATCCATGTTAATTTTGATTTTGAGAAATCATCAAGAGATTTTCTTGATTCTGAATCTGAAGAAGAGATAATTTGTAAATCACCAAAAATCATTGAGGATAAGAAACATCAAAACTTAAAAACCTCAATGAAATATGGTATTCCTTCATCGATGAAAACTTCAGACAAAGAAAACAGAAAACTGAAAGATAGTAACTCTGCCAAAGCTGATTTAAAGGCCCTAGTACATCCTTCAGGTTCATCAATTTTACTCGTAAGCAAAAACAGAAGTGGCCTGCCTCTGAAAACTTTGACCACCACTTTTCTTTCCATCCAGCTGAAGAAAAGCAGACCTTCCTTAGGAGAATAGAAGTAAAGTCCAAGACCTCTTCAAATAAAAAATTGAACTTGATAGGAAGTTTGTAAAAACATCCGATGCTAGGACAAGATTTACTCATAGATTTACTTCTTCACTTACATCGAATAAAAAGAATGTTAGACATACAAATTCAATGTTTAATCATTGTCAATGTTTAATTCTTTTGCAAAACCTGAGGAATCACATGTCGACACATCACTGTCCCTTTTCACAACACGTTTATCGATACAAAGTTAAAACAAATGAAAAGGTGAAAAAGCCCAAACCCAAGGGCAAGGGAAAGTCAAATAAATCCAAGCCTGCAAAGGCTAAGGGCGATGAAAAGAGTGTGAAATCCCCTACTAACAAACGAGGACCCATTATGAAATGGGTACCTAAAACCCCTTAATTTGTCTTGCAGACCAGCATGTGCAACCATGGTACACGGATTCAGGTTGCTCCAGGCACATGACTGGTGACATAAGTCAGCTGACCTCCTTCATCGAAAAATCTGGAGGCTCTGTTACTTTTGGAGACAACAACAAGGGAACTATCAAGGGATATGGCACTCTCATCAAAGGCAACATCTCTATTATCAAAGTGGCTTATGTCGAAGGATTGAAGCACAACCTTTAAGCATAAGCCAGTTCTGGGACAAGGGTCTTGAAGTCAGGTTTCGCAAAGGTTTCTGTATAATAGAAACAATGCCCGAACAAACAATCATCAAAGCAAAGAGAGAAGGAAATCTCTATCTTCTAGATTTTGAGTCCTCAATGCGACAAGACACTCTTTGTCTTGTTTCCCATAAGATCGATGAAAATTGGCTATGGCATCAAAAATTCTCACATCTTAACTTTGATGCACTACGAAAATTGGCCACATAGAAGTTGGTCAAGGGAATTCCGGATCTCAAATTCGAAAAAGATCATCTTTGCTCTGCATGTGAAATGGGAAAGCTTAAACGGGCCTCACACAAAACCAAATCAGAAACCTCCTTCACCAAGCCCTTGGATATGATTCACATAGACCTCTGTGGGCCTATTTCAACCCAAAGTCTCTCCGGAAAAAAGTATATGCTAGTATTGTTCGATGAATACTCCCGATACACTTGGGTTGAATTTGTAAAGCAGAAATCAGACGTTCCAGACCTACTCATTGGAGTGATGAAAAGGCTTCAAGCCCTTCTACAACAAAAACTAGTGAAGGTTCGAAGTAACAATGGAACTGAATTCAAAAATGCTAAAATTGATGACTACCTCTTAAGTGAAGGCATTACACAAAACTTTTCATCCGCAAGAACTCCACAACAAAATGGAGTGGTAGAGCGAAGGAACCGAACCCTAGTGGAAGCAGCAAGAACCATGCTTGCTTCATCGGAGTTACCCATCAAATTCTGGGCTGAAGCTATTTCAACTGCGTGCTTCACCCAAAATCGATCAATCATAAACAAGAGACACCAGAAGACACCTTATGAGCTCATGAATCACAGAAGACCAAATGTCAAATATTTTCATGTCTTTGGGTGCAAATGCTTTGTACTCAACGATAGAGAATATCTTGGAAATTTTGATAAGAAAGCTGATGAAGGAGTCTTTCTG
The DNA here is from genome assembly GCF_001531365.2 of Cynara cardunculus var. scolymus. NCBI lineage: Eukaryota > Viridiplantae > Streptophyta > Magnoliopsida > Asterales > Asteraceae > Cynara > Cynara cardunculus. Next base: position 41,797 of record NW_020201388.1, read on the forward strand.
GGGTATTCTCAAACCGCTAAAGCCTACAGGGTCTACATCAAAAGGACAAAGATCGTCATTGAAATCATCAACGTGTCCTTTGATAATTCCACATCAATGACTTCTGGACACAACAGTTTAGAACTCGAACTTCAAAGAAGAGCATCTGATTCATCACTTGGCAAACCCAATGAATCAGAACTAGCTCAATTATTTGAAGACATCTTCGATGAAGAAGTAATCTCTGGAAATATGCCCACTGCAAAATCTAACTCCAGAATCGATGGAAATCATGAAGTCTCCAATGCTACAGGTACAACTCTTATAGAAACTCATGTTACTTCACCATCTACTTCTTTTGTGTCTTCAGATCACGATCAAGATCCAACATCTAACTCTGAAGATAATCTCATCGAGGGGGAGCAAGCAGTTCCATCAGTCGATGACGAGCTACATCCGGTTGCTCCAGAACCTCAATCAAGCGTCAAGTGGACAAAAGATCAACCACACCACCAAATCATTGGTGATCCAACCTCTGGTGTCAAGACGAGATCTGCCACAGCAAATGAATGCCTCTTCGCCAACTTTCTAAGCATGATAGAACCAAAGAAGATTTCAGAAGCCCTACAAGACCCAAACTGGATAGACGCAATGTAAGAAGTATTACTCCAGTTCGAACGAAACAAAGTATGGTCTCTTATGCCTCTACCCAAAGGGAAGACGGCCATAGGAACCAAATGGGTCTTCCGGAACAAGAAGGACGAAGATGGAATCGTAATAAGGAACAAAGCCAGGCTTTTTGCCAAAGGCTACCGCCAGGATGAATGGATTGATTATAATGAAACATTCGCTCCTGTTGCAAGACTTGAAGCCATCATAATGTTCCTAGCCTACGCCGCTCACAAAGGCTTTAAGGTATATCAAATGGATGTCAAGTCTGCCTTCCTCAACGGCAAACTTCAAGAAGAAGTCTACGTGCAACAGCCACCTGGGTACGAAGATCCACAACATCCAGACTACGTCTACTTTCTGGATAAAGCTCTCTATGGGCTGAAGCAAGCACCCAGGGCCTGGTATGAAACTCTATCTACCTTTCTCATCAACAACGGTTTCGAAAAAGGTACAATCGATACAACCCTTTTTCTCAAAAAGCATAAAGTTGACATCTTACTTGTTCAAATATATGTGGACAATATCATATTTGGTTCTACAAATGCAAAACATTGCGAAAAATTCTCAGAGTTGATGAAAAGTAAATTTGAGATGAGTATGATGGGATAACTAAGTTTCTTCCTTGGCCTTCAAATAAAACAAATTTCAGAAGGAATTTTCATCAATCAGTCCAAATATATGACTGACCTTCCGAAGAGATACTCTCTCCCAAATTCATCATCGATGAGAACACCGATAGCTACAGGAGCTAAGCTTTTTGCTGATCCATGAGGCAAACCTGTAGATGTAACAACTTACAGAGGCATGATTGGATCACTTCTGTACCTCACTGCTAGTAGACCAGATATAATGTTTGCCACATGTCTTTGTGCAAGATATCAATCAAATCCTAAAGAATCGCAACTCTCTGCAGTCAAGAGGATCTTTCGATACCTTAAGGGAACCCCATCCTTGGGTCTCTGGTATCCAAAGAACTCTGGTTTTTATCTAATAGCCTATACAGATGCAGATCATGCAGGTTGCAAGCTTGATAGAAAGAGCACGTCTAGAAGCTGTCAACTCTTGGGGGACAAGCTAGTAAGTTGGATATCCAGAAAACAAAATTGTGTCTCAACATCCACAGCAGAAGCAGAGTATGTTGCTGCTGCTAGTTGTTATTCACAAGGTCTCTGGATGAAGACTCAGCTTAAGGACTATGGTTTCAATTATGAAAAAATTCCTATCCTCTGTGACTCCAAGAGTGCAATAGCAATCTCTGCCAATCCAGTGCAGCRTTCCAAGACCAAGCACMTCGATGTAAGGTACCATTTTCTAAAAGACAATGTTGAAAAAGGTAATATAGAAATGTATTTTGTTCCAACTGAGATTCAACTTGCTGACATTTTTACAAAAGCTCTTGATGAGAAAAGATTTTTATTCCTAGTTAGCAAGATGGGTATGCTGAATCTCACCACTTAAAGGCACTCATTAACTTGAAACCAGAGGTCTTCCATATCTCATGGTTATGCCTATAAGTGATATATAAATTATTAGCCATAAACTTCAAGTATTCTAAACCAGAGCCTCTGGTTATAAAGACCAGAGCCTCTGGCTATGTAGATTCACTTCGCTTAAATTTTTGGCAAACAACCACCATCGCCTTTGGAACCAGAACTCCTCTGGTCCAAAGCACATACTTGGTAATTTTTAACAAGTATTCTCCTACCCACCAGAGCCTCTGGTTCTAACGACCAGAGCCTCTGGATTCATACTCTTTATAACCAGAGCTATTCTGGTCCCAAAGAGTTTCCCACTTCCCATTCCAAAGTAGACTACCTCATACACTTTCATCTCATTCTTTCGCTTTCACAACCAGAGCCTCTGGTTCCAATGACCAGAGCCTCTGGATTCAAAATCTTTGGCACCAGCGCTCCTCTGGTCTCAAAGACCCACATATGCATCTCCATCTGAACACTTAGCCAAAACACATTCATTACTTTCTTTCTTCACAACCAGAGCCTCTGGTTGTATAGACCAGCGCCTCTGGCCACCTCAATCTTCTTTATTATGGTTTCGAAATACCTCAACCATTTCTATTGCATCTTTTCTCCT
>NW_020201388.1:44638-49540 GCF_001531365.2 Cynara cardunculus var. scolymus
TACATTTGCATCATTTGAGGGGGAGCAAAATATTCATCTCCACATTTCATTTCTTCTTACATGCATTTTTCATCCAGAGTCTCTGGTCCTACTATCCAGAGCCTCTGGTCACCCAAATGCTACATATGTATCTAATCAGAGCTCCTCTGGTTCTACATAATGGATTAACAATGTTTATCTAGAACCTTTGGTTTGAAAACCAAGGCTTCTACAACATGCAATCCAACATTACATAAATGAACTCCTTCATAGATGTTCAACCAGAACTCCTCTGGTTCCTCCCTAAAAGGGTCATGACCAACCAGAGCCCCTCTGGTTCCATGACAATAATTTTCATACAAAAACTCATCTTAATTGAAAATCATTTTTTTCAAGATTATACAACATTGCAACTTTTGTGACTAAAAACTATACATCATGAGTTTTTAGAAGACCAAAACTTCGTAATCAGTATTAATCTTACAATTAGATGAGATTTTAAAAATTCAAATTATTTTTGTGTTACGTATTCATCAAGTTATTATTTTGAATAATTTTTATTCAAATAATTTCCTCTGTCATCATAACCACGCGCCTGACACCCTCAATAGCCTGTTCCCCACACACCCTTTTAAACCTTCCCCCTCCCTTACCCCGTCTTGACACGTGTCCTACTATATTAAATGCACGTACTATCAAAACGGCTCACGTTCTTCAAATCAAATCGTCACGAACCAAACCGCCAAAACTTTTCATCATTATTATATTGTAATAATCAAGAAAGGTTTCCCTTCCCCCCCACCCCAACCCCTCCCCATATTCCAGCCTATATATACCCTTCTTCTTCCTCCATTTTCCTTTTACGCTTCCATAAACTGGCAACTAAACTCTGAACAACTACAAACCTGCAACTTCCTCAAACCTGCAACAATGGCATCCTCCGCCTCTCATGAATCAAACAATAATGATAGCAGAATCCAGTCTACCGGAGCCGACAGCCGTGTTATTGTCTTCCTACCAATGCGGAAAAATAATCATGCTATCGAACTCCGAACCCCTTTGTTTGACGAATGTTTTGCATTATTATTGAGTTCTTCAAACACAACATTCTTCTTCCTGCTCTCACTCTCGCTAATACAGCCGTACCCATAAAGTACGTTCAACAGTATTGGCAAACCTGTGAGTTTGATGAAGATAGCCACGGTATAATGGGGGACATGGACGCCCCTAACGATATGATTTGTTCCCTCAAAATATTGCGGGCTAAGGTTTCCCGGATATTGTGCATTCCCACACGCAAGGAACTTGGAATTGCACAATTTGACGAACCACCAACCACCGACGACTTTCTCCAGTTCGTAAAGATACTAGGTTACAACCGTGACCTACGCAACGTTTCGATTTTCAAACGTCAATTCCTTCCACCGATATGGAATATGTTTTTCTCCATACTGAACAGATCCCTTACATGCAAACTGGGCTCCTTGGACTAAGAAAATATAAACATCATGACAATAATGTACGGGTTGTTCTTCAATCTGAACCTCGACTACGCCTTCCTCATCTACAACGAAATACTTTCGGCGGTGGTCAAGAAGTCGAAACTCCAAGCCGCTGGTAAGCCTCTCCCTCCGGTTCTCTTTCCTCGCTTCCTCGCCCTTTTCATCGGGGACGTAATGAGGAAGTATGGCCTACCAGCCAAGGAGCCGTTCACGCCCGTCTACAAGATGCATGGTCATCGCCCAACCCTATCAAAGAAGGGTTATGCCATCAATCGTCCCCTCCCCAGGGCTATGCTCAATGTCATACCATCGACATCTGAGCTACGCTAGAACTATGAACGCTCCATGCTGTCCCATGAACCGAGGGTAGCTACCCCGGAGCAATTAGAGCCGTCCCATGAATCCAGCGAGGGCGCACATGAGTCATCATCATCGGATGATGAAGATGATGATGATGGTGCTAGTCAACGTGCCACCCCCGACCCTACTCAAATAATCCCCCCACCTACTTCCCAAAGGGCAACCATCACCTCTACCCCCAGCGATCAAAGCCAAAGGGGTATTGAACAAGGACGACCCAGTCCAATCCCTACCCAAGCCAGCCATCCAGAGGCCATTCATCGAGCTTCTAGAGTTGAATCAGCTGAGGAACCCCATATTCCATCACCCCTCAAGGCTCGACACATTCTATCACACACGGAAGCATGTGTTGCTTCTGACTTTGAACCCCATGATCGTTCAGAGTGATCTTCCCTTCCTGCACCTCCCCCTTCGATATTTGATCTACCGAAGGGGACACACATTTGTTTCACTTATTCGGCCTCTGAAGCCGAGGAAGAGGAAGCGGATGTTGCAACAATTGCGAAATAGCTCCTCTCTTGAGGGCTTTATAGGAGACGATGGAAGTCCTTCAAGATCCGCCTTCTCACAAGGCCAAGAAGGCGCCTCAGGAGCAGAGGCATAACCTGCAGCATCTGTTGCTGCAGGGGTTACCCCACACGTTGATCTGGTAACAAAGGCTGAGTTCCAAGCCTTTCTCGATACAGTGATGCGGTCCTTGGAAGACCTTAAACTCATCATGCAAGGGATCGTAGATAACCATCCCTCCAACTCTACCTCTAACCTCCAACAATCCCTTGCAATCATACAACACCACCTCACCCAAATCGAAACCCAAACACAAGCCAACACCACCCGATTACAAATGCTCCAACAAACTGTTACCCAACACCATAACACCACTTCCTCCCTAGCCACCCAACGAAACCAAGTCATCATCCAGTCCATCGCAACCCTCACGGCCCAGGCAACTGAGGCCGATGAGAACCTTACCTACATCATCACCCAACTCAAACCATCATTTCAAACCTTCACTCCCTGCCTACCACCATCACCTCCCAAATCCCTCACCAAACCCCACAACCATCCACCACCTCTATCGATGATACCCTAGCCAATCTTACCCAACAAGTGGCCTCCATCCAAGACACCCTCACCCAACTCCCCACAGCTATCCTCGCCTAAATCCCCAAGCCCACTGATCAACCACCACCTCCCTTTGCAGGCCCATCCTTCGATGAAGCCTTCTCCTCTTTCACTGCAGAGGTGAGAGACCTTATCACCAACCTTCCCATCCCCCCATATACATCCACCACCACCTCCATGCCACCACCAGTCTCATCCTCCACCACAGAGTTCGCCACAAGAGCTGATTTACGAGCTCTGTCAAAGGCGCTGGTCTCATCTTTTAATGAGATCAGTGCCAAATTTGTTCATCGGGCCACTCGTCTAACAATGGTTCTCTCCTAGAACCTGGCCGATGAACAACGGCGCACAACTTCCCTCCTCCAAATAATGGAGGCGAGTCATCGACAGACCTTCTTGAAGGCATACCTCGCTACCTTCAGGAAGGAACAAAAGAAAAGGAGGACAAGAGCCTCTTGCTCAAGCAGCCGCCCGCATAAGAGGCCTAGGCATGACGACCAAGACCCCGATGATCAAGGTCTTGAACCTCTTGAGGGGGAGACACATGCCGCGGCTGCACAACAAACTGAATCCGATGTACCACCATCACCATCACCACAACCACCACCCTCAACAGAAGGAACCCAGGCAAGGGAACCAGAGGCTCTGCCCTCTGAAGATGTACATATACAAGTTTCCTTCGCTGCAACCTAAGAGCCCATTGTGTTGAGCTCTTCAACCGATGAAGAACCTACTATCACACCAACATAACTTAACCAACCTCTTCCTTCAACACCCACATCAAACCTACCCTTAACCCCTTCACCAACACCTCGCACCATTCAACCCTTCACCTTATCCATACAACCATAACCAATGATACTTCAACCTTTTTCACCCCAACAACCACAAACCCCAATCGAATCCCATGCACCGGAAACCAACTAAACCGAACCAAATGAACCCCAACCAACCCAACCTGAACCAACACCAACCCATACACAACCCTTAACCAAAACATGCGTGGTGCATGTGGATACTCCCTCTTCCTCAAGGCAACCTCCTCAGAGCTTGGTTGACGAAATAATACAAAGTATGGAGTCAATAAGGAGATGTCCTAATTTACCGCCCAGGGAACCAATTTTGCTAGAGAACATCCATCAATATCTATACCAAGACCACGATGACAGTTTGACTATCAATCCTCCAATCCTATCGCCTGAGTCAATGAACCTTCTACACCATAGATTCATTAGACAGACCACTCAAGCACCTTAGGCTGTCTTCTCGAACGATGGGATAAGGAGGGTCATTGATATGAAAATAAGGACATTTGCCAACCAAGCCATCCGATACATCGAGTTCACTGTGGAGAGAGCACATGGTCTAGTTTACGTATTCAATGAGAACAACCTCATTAACCTCAACCCATATGACTTGATTGAGTTATATGCATATACGGCTCAGAGGAAAGACCATGGCATCAGGTATGGAATGGCAAACCGAGCGACGGTAAAGACGATGGAAACCCTGGTGAATCACAGAGCCAAGAGCGATTTTGAAATAGCTCTTCGGCTAGGCATTGAAAGACTCTCCTGCGCCCCTCCAAACGATGACTTCAGAGAAGAAGGGAGTCGACTCATTCACGAGATATCGACAGTCATCGGATACGAAGACTGCTCATGCGCTTCAGAGAGATATATTCAGGTAGCTAGTGATGAGTTGTATTTTTGTTTTGCATTGATGTATTTTGATTCCAATACTGTATGAATTTCATTATCCAATGAAAATTTGGAATCTGATGTCTTTCAATTAGATTAGTCTCTGTTCATCACAAATGTTTCTAGATTAGCATATGTTTATCTTTTCATTACTTAGGGGGAGATTGTTAAACCCCATAATTCATAATGTAAAAAGTAATGAAAAACAATAAGTGATGAAGAACTAGAAGACCGAT
>NW_020201388.1:50005-51544 GCF_001531365.2 Cynara cardunculus var. scolymus
CATCCTAGCATCTATGCTTCCAAAACAGCTAAGCACATAGGGAAGTAATTCACATAATGCTCTTTCCCTTATTATCATTACCTGCACACATATTTTTGAAAACACGCAATGAGGGTTAGACATGAATGTCTAGTGAGGTTCCCTTTTTTGTAATGGAGGGTGAAGATCACCAAAATATTTATCAAATAATCATTTCACAACAGGCGGAATAAAATCAGATTCTGTTTTGGTCCATCAAGCCTCTAGTTCCAAACCACACTTGGAATATATTTCAATAACCAGGACCAGAGCCCCTCTAGTCTCTTATCCAGAGCTTCTGGTTCATCGACCAGAGCCTCTGGTTGTACTAACCAGAGCTTCTAGTTCAACGTGTAAGCCAACCAGAGCCTTTCTAGTCTGTTTTTCATAAAAGAATTCTAAGTATAAAATCCTTTTCTTAAAAACTTCTAAAAATATGATTTTGACATAGAAGCTCTTATCAATAGATACAGAGCCTCTGATCCAATTAATACATTTAGTAAAAACTTGCTCATTCTTCAAATCAATAACCAGAATCCTCTGGTCCGATAATGATGACCAACCAGAGTCCCTCTGGTTCCTTACAAGGAACAACCAAAGCCCCTCTGATTCCTCATAAAAATGACCATTTTGTTCCAAAACACTCTTAACCAATATCAATGGCCATAGGCCAAGTTTTCCCCTTCTCAATAACATCAATACTATTATTTCTATAATAACAATATCTTTGAGTTCTCAAATCACAAAGAAGTAAGGACTCAAATTTATTATAGTCTTAAGAGACATAATAGTAAGAGCTATAATATTCACACACAATTGCCACCCTTATATCCAAAGGTACACCTCCCCAAGATATGCCACCCTTATTCCAAAAGACACCTCTCCTTGATATGCCACCATTATTCCAGAGGACACCTCTCCTTGATATGCCATCCTTATTTCTTCTTCAAAATCTATGAACTAGTTCGGATGAAGGACCGCAGTCACAATCATCTTATCTAATCCTCATTCATAGTTTTATCCATAAAATCTATAGATTAATTCCAAATGAAGACATATCAAAATTACAATCGTCTTAAAAGAATATTCTCTATAGTTTTCAACCAACAGTTTTATCATTAAAACCTTTCAAACTCAAGAACAATCTATTCTTTCAATGATTTCCAAAAACATCATATCCCTTTTAAATCCTAAAAACATGATATCATTTCCAAAACTGTTTTAAAGAAGCAATCCCTTTTTTATCCTTCCCAACACAGTTTTTATTACTCAAATATAAAACAATAACACCTTTAAAATAGTTTTACCATATTTTCTTCAAAACCAACATAAAGACCCAGTAGTTTATATAATAAAATATATAAAGGTTTTAATCATCAAAAACTCACAGTGTATAATCAACAGTATTTATAAAACTCACAGTTTATAATCAATGGTAGTTTAAAAACTCACYTTAACAATCACAGATTCTGTAGTTTTTAAAACACACAGCAAATCACAAGCTCTTCAAACAGCTTTGAA
>NW_020201388.1:51869-53567 GCF_001531365.2 Cynara cardunculus var. scolymus
ATGTTTCCACCAGAATAACTTATCACAAATATGCACCACCTTATGTATGTTTCACACCACATGCATACATGTATAAATCATATATGTCATGCCATATTTTCACATATATGCATGCACAATATCATGTTCACATATATAGTTCATGCATTTCTACTTAGATATGCATATTTCACGTAATTCACATAATAAACATGTAAAAATTACCTCAACCTAGGTTGTCTCAAACTTGGTTATAACATTCTTCCCCCCTTAAAAGAATTCCGTCCCGAAATTCACTTATTCAAATAACCACGGATATTGGGTTTTCTTATCAGATTCTAATTCCCAAGTTGCTTCTGAACCCTTATGAAAACGCCACTTCACTTTTACTAAACTGATCTCCTTATTTCTCAATACTCTGGTCTTTCTGTCAGTTACTGCCTCTGGTGTCTCGATAAAACTCAACTTATTGTCAAGTTTTATCTCAGGAAGTGATATTGCTAAACTTGAGTCTGCCAAACATTTGCGTAGATTTGATACATGAAAGGTGTTTTGAATTAAGCAGAGTTCTTTTGATAATTCCAACTGATAAGCTACCGGTCCAATTCTTTTGTAGATTCTGAATGGTCCAATATACCTTGGACTAAGCTTACCTTTCTTCCCAAATCTCATAACACCTTTCCATAGAGATACCTTTAACATTACAAAGTCATCTACGTTAAATTCAGTTTTCTTTGTTTGTCGGCATAGCTTTTCTGTCGATCCTGGGCAGTTTTGATTTTTGTTCGAATCTGGTCAATCTTTTCAGACGTTACTTGCACAATTTCGGGACCTGTCAATTGTTTTTCACCTACCTCATTCCAACACAACGGCGTTCGACATTTTCTTCCATATAGGACTTCATAAGGTGCCGTTTGGATGATGGAGTGATAACTATTATTGTAGGAAAATTCTATCAACGGTAAATGTTCTTCCCATGATCCCCCGAAGTCGATGACACTAGATCTCAACATGTCTTCGAGAGTTTGGATGGTTCTTTCACTTTGTCCATCTGTTTGTGGGTGATAAGCCGTACTTAATCTGATTTGTGATCCCAAAGCTCTTTGTAGACTTCCCCAGAATTTTGAAGTAAAGTGACTGTCTCTATCAGATATGATGGACAATGGAACTCCATGTCTAGTCACAATTTCTTTGATATAGATTTGAGCGAATCTTTCCAATGAATAAGTCTCTTCCATTGGTAGGAAATGTGGAGACTTTGATAGACGGTCCACTATTACCCATATTGCATCATAAGCTTTTGGAGTTCGGGGTAATTTCATGATAAAGTCTATCGTAATAAGATCCCATTTATAGATCGATATTTCCAATTATTGTAGATTCCCATAGGGTCTCTGATGCTCTATTCTAACTTGCAAACAAGTTAAGCATCATTCTACATATCTTGCGATGTCTTTCTTGAGACCTGGCCACCAATAAAATACCTTCATATCCTTATACATCTTGTTGGTACCTGGGTGGATGGAATAACGGGACTTGTGGCTTTCATTTATGATGGTTTCTCGAGTATTCCCATAATTTGGTACCCATATCCGACCTTGGAAACCTAATAGTCCTTCCCCATTCGGTTTCATGATGGAAATTATCTTACCTACTTTTTCTGATTTCTTGTTTTTTTTCCTTGACGGCCTCTGTTTGGCATCTCTGTATTTTCTTATG
>NW_020201388.1:56096-57596 GCF_001531365.2 Cynara cardunculus var. scolymus
CTGTCTCTATTCTGGCAGGATTCCTCAAAATAGAAGTCAAGGTTTCCCTTAGCTTTCCCATTTCTTCAGCTAATACGTCTCTTGTTACATATTCTGGGTGAGACATCCATTCTTGATTCATATTTTCAGAGTTTGATTCTGCTTGATTCATATTAATTTCTGGATGGCTTATTATGCCTTTGGTCTGCCCCTACCTCTGCCTCTACCTCTGCCTCTGCTTCTGCCCTGAGGTGCCAATCGGAGCCACAAGGGATTCTTCTTCATTGGGGCGGGTGATCCTTTCTGACCTTCTTGATCTACTAGCCATCTGTAGATAACAAAGTTAAAATACACAATTTTTTTTTCACATTCCAAAATATAATAAAGTGTCTAAGTTCAGTTATGTACCTGTAGATTCAAAATTACATTGGCCAGATGTAATCCGAAAATACCTTACACACTGATCTCTTAACTTATTATATTTATTCCAAAGGTGCTAACTATGTCTGGGACCCTAATATGCAATGAAATAGTTTAAGTCTAGGTATCATGCATGTGAATACCTAAATCCCTTAAACTCAGGCTCTGATACCATCTCTGAAACACCCCCAATCCTTACATTGCATATAACACATATTTTATATAGAGAATACATGTTTTCCCCCACATAGGTCCTTGATATAAGAGTCTATAATGTAAAATACGCAAGCCAAAATTTCCAAAAGTACATGCTCTTGCATCTTAGCATCTATGCTTCCAAAACAGCTAAGCACATAGGGAAGTAATTCACATAATGCTCTTTCCCTTATTATCATTACCTGCACACATATTTTGAAAACACGCAATGAGGGTTAGACATGATTGTCTAGTGAGGTTCCCTTTTATTTATTGCAGGGTGAAGATCACCAAAACATTTATCAAATAATCATTTCACAACATGCAGAATAAAATCAGATTCTGTTTTGGTCCATCAAGCCTCTGGTTCCAAACCACACTTGGAATATATTTCAATAACCAGGACCAGAGCCCCTCTGGTCTCTTTTCCAGAGCTTCTGGTTCCTCGACCAGAGCCTCTGGTTCCTTGACCAGAGCCTCTGGTTCCTCGACCAGAGCCTCTAGTTGTACTAACCAGAGCTTCTAGTTCAACGTGTAAGCCAACCAGAGCCTCTCTGGTATGTTTTTCATAAAAGGATTCTAAGTATAAAATCCTTTTCTTAAAAACTTCTAAAAATATGATTTTGACATAGAAGCTCTTATCAATAGATACAGAGCCACTGATCCAATTAATACATTTACTAAAAACTTGCTCATTCTTCAAATCAATAACTAGAATCCTCTGGTCCGATATTGAGGACCAACCAGAGTCCCTCTGTTTCCTTACAAGGAACAACCAGAGCCCCTCTGATTCCTTATAAAAATGACCATTATGTTCCAAAACACTCTTAACCAATATCAATGGCCATAGGCCAAGTTTTCCCCTTCTCAATAACATCAATACTATTATTTCTAATAAGAACAATA
>NW_020201388.1:58936-64802 GCF_001531365.2 Cynara cardunculus var. scolymus
AAATTACCTCAACCTAGGTTGTCTCAAACCTGGTTATAACAAGATAGTTATATTCTTATTAGCTGATTAGTATAAATAGGTGATTAAGCCTATTGTAAAAAGGGTTGCTTAAGTTGCTTTTACGTTTTTCATATTTATAAAGTGAAATCTTTGACGCTCAAGATTGTTCTTAATTGTTTATAATTCATTCTTGAGTGTTCATCACTTTGTTCATAAAATCACTATATTTTGGTTATTATTAACTAGATTATTTTTGTTATTGAGAGATCTGGGATCAACAATGTCTAAATGTCAAATATTTCCATGTTTGTAGGTGCAAATGCTTTGTACTCATTGACAATGAATATCTTGGCAAGTTCGACAAGAAGGCTGATGAAGGCATATTTCTGGGTGATTCTCAAACCGCTATGGCCTACAGAGTATTCATCAGAAGGACAAAGATCGTCATAGAAAGCATCAATATGTCCTTTGATGATTCATCACCAATGACTTCTGAACACAACAGTTCAGAACTCGAGCTATGTCAAAGAGCCTCTGATTCATCACTCAGCAAACCCAATGAATCAAAGTTGGCTCATTTATTTGAAGACATCTTTGAAGAAGAAGAAGAAGAAGTCTCTAGACAAGAGCCTAATGAAGAACTTCCTTCTAGAGTCGATGAAACACATGAGATCTCCAATACTGAAGGTACAAATCTTTCTGAGACACATGTTACTTTACCATCTACTTCTTCTGTGTCTTCAGAACTAGAGCATCACTCTAGAGATGATCTCTTTGAGGGGGAGCAAGCACTTCCATCAGCCGATGAAGGACCACATCATGTTGCTCCAGAACCTTATTCTTGCACCAAGTGGAAAAAAGACCATCCTCATCACCAAATCATTGGTGATCCATCATCTGGTGCCAAGACGAGATCCGGAACTGCCAATGAATGCCTCTTCGCCAACTTTCTAAGTATGATCGAACCAAAGAAGATTTATGAAGCCTTGCAAGATCCAAACTAGATAGATTCCATGCAAGAGAAGCTATTCCAGTTTGAAAGAAACAAAGTATGGTCCCTCATGCCTCTACCCAAAGGGAAAACGACCATTGAGACAAAATGGGTCTTTAGAAACAAGAAGGATGAAGATGGCATTGTAGTAAGGAACAAAGCCAGACTTGTTGTTTAGGGTTACTACCTGGAAGAAGGGATAGACTACGGTGAAACATTCGCTCCCGTTGCTAGGATTGAAGCAATCAGAATATTCCTTGCCTATGCAGCACACAAAGGTTTCAAAGTCTATCAGATGGATGTTAAGTCTGCCTTTCTCAATGGAAAACTTCAAGAAGAGGTCTACATGCAGCAGCCCCCTGGGTTCGAGAATCTCAAGCATCCAGAATATGTTTATTTTCTAGACAAAGCCCTTTATGGGCTAAAACAAGCACCCAGGGCCTGTTATGATACACTATCTACCTTTCTCATTGACAATGGATTCGGAAAAGGTACCATCGACACAACTCTCTTTCTTAAGAAGCATAAAGGTGATATTTTACTTGTACAAATACATTTGGACGACATCATATTTGGTTCTACTAACTCTAAATTTTGTGAAAAATTCTCAAAGCCAATGAAAAGCAAATTTGAGATGAGTATGACGGGAGAACTTAGTTTCTTCCTTGGTCTTCAAATAAAACAAGCTTTAGAAGGAATTTTCATCAATCAGTCCAAATATGTGACTGACCATCTAAAGAAATACTTTCTCTCAAATTCATCATCGATGAGAACACCAATGGCTACAGGAGCTAAGTTGTTTGCTGATCCATCAGGAAAATCTGTGGATGTAACAACCTACAGAGGCATGATTGGATCACTCATGTATCTAACAACTAGTAGGCCAGATATTATGTTTGCTACATGTTTTTGTGCAAGATATTAAGCTAATCCTAAAGAATCTCATCTCTCTGCTGTCAAGAGGATCTTTAAATACCTTAAGGGAACCCCTTCATTATTCTCTGGTATCCAAAGAACTCTGACTTTGATCTAATAGCCTACACAGATGCAGATCATGCAGGTTGCAAGCTTGATAGAAAGAGTATGTCTGGAAGCTGTCAACTTTTGGGGGATAAGCTGGTGAGTTGGGCATTCAAAAAACAGAATTGTGTCTCAACCTCTACAGCAGAAGCATAATATGTTGCTGCTGCAAGTTATTGTTCACAAGTGCTTTGGATGAAGACCTAGCTGAAGGATTATTCTGTGACTCCAAAAGTGCCATAGCCATCTCTGCAAATCCTGTGAAGCATTTTCCAAGACTAAGAACATTGATGTCTACCATTTTCTCAAAGATCATGTAGAAAAGGAAACAATAGAGATGTACTTTGTTCCTACACAGATTCAACTTGCTGACATTTTTACAAAAGCACTAGATGAGAAAAGATTTATGTTTCTTATCAGCAAGATGAGCATGCTGAATCTCACCACTTAGAGGCAAATTATCTTTCCAAACCAGAGATTCTCAATATCTATTGGTTATGCCTAAAAGTGATATATTAAAATGGCCCTCATAACCAAGTACTCTAAACCAGAACCTCTGGACAATTAGAAATACTTGTCTATATTTGGCCAAAATTCATTCCCTTTGGAACCAGAGCCCCTCTGGTCCAAAGAAAGCACTTGGTATTTTTACTAGGTACTCCCCTTCCCAACTAGAGCCTCTGGTTCTAAAGACCAGAGCCTCTGGATTCCAAGTCTTTGAGACCAGAGCCCTTCTGGTCCAACTTGGTCTCCCCTCATTCATTTTTCCATGCATTTAACTTAGTTTTTCCATTCATTTTGAAACCAGAGCCTCTAGATTCCAAGTTCTTCCAGACCAAAGCCCCTCTGGTCCAACTTGGTCTTCATAAATTATCTTTTACCTTGCATCTCATTTTCATTTCATATCATCCATGCAACCAGAGCCTCTGGTTCTAAAGACCATAGGCTCTGAATTCTAAGTCTTTGGAACCAGAGACCCTCTGGTCCCATAGACCCTCCTTTTTCATCACCTTTCATACTCATTTAAATCATCATTTACAACCAGAGCTTCTGCTTGTATAAATCAGAGCTTCTGTTCATCCCATTTATCTCCCTTATTAGTTCTAGGGGGAGTTGTCACTTATTGCACATCCCCTTGCATCATTTAAGGTGGAGTCATGCATATCTCATTCACCCTTAAGGATCCAAATTGAACCTATCATCCCTCTGGTTGTACATCCCCATTGAACCAAAGACCCTCTAGTTCAATACCTTGGTTCTTTAACCTTGCATTTTCTCACCTAGATCCTCTGGTTCCTCTATCCAGAGCCTCTGGATTCCAAAAATGCTACATTAATGGAGTATTTCAACCCTTGCATTCAACAAGAGACCCTCTGGTCCTTCTTTAAGGGTTTAGTTTTTATTCCAAGGGTTCAAAATTGTTAGACCCCATAATTCATAAATGTAAAAGTAATGAAGAATATTAAGTGATGAAGAACCAGAAGACCGATGAAGACGTTAAGGCAGAATTGACTAAGTCTGGAGAACAACCAGAGGGTCGATGAATCGACCAGAGATGCGATGGAAAGAGCATCTTCATCACCCCTCTGGTCAACAACACTTAGAGTTTTCTTCAGCAGTTCAACCAAAGGCATGCGATGAAGATATGAAGATAAGCTTGAATTAACATCCCATGGAAGACAGCTGGATTTTAAGTTTATCTTGATTTATAGTTTATCCATACTTTAGATAAACATTATCTTTCCTAGAAGATTAGCTAGATAGTTTTACTAGATAGTTATCTTCTTATCGCTAGTATAAATAGGTAGCTAGGCCTATTGTAAAATAAGTTAGAAGTGAGTTTTTACGCATCTTTACTGCTCAAATATATGCTTTGAATATACACATTCTTTGTTTTTGAGTATTCTTCATTTTATTCATCCACACTACTTATTTAGGTTATTCATAATCTATTTATTAGTGTTATTGAGAGATCTGGGATCAACAATTGGTATCAGAGCCAACTGATTTTATCTCAATCAAAACGATCACTAAAATCTCTCATTTCATCATCTCTCCATAAAACTCATTTCTCTCTCTTCATATCTTCAATGGCCAACTGGAATTCTGCGTATAGTGTTGTCTCCCTCACCAAACCTCCAACTCTTCAACGAGAAGAGTACCCACAATGGAGAATAAGGATGGTAAACTTCTTGGAGGGGATGGACAGAAACCTCCTGCGATATGTAATAAAGGGTCCTTACGTTCCACAGACTCTTGTCCCAAGAGTCCCAGGAACAAATACCACAGCAGAAATTCTTGCTTATTATATGCCCAAGGATGAAAAGAACTGGGATGAATACAATATTGAGTGTGTGAAAATTGTCAAGAAGGCCAAGCGACTAATCATCATGGCCATTCCCAATGAAAATTTTCAATCCCTTGATGCATGTTCCATAGCAAAGGAATTGTGGGATGAACTTGCGAGCCAATTGGAAGGAGGAGCCAAAACAAAGAAGAATCATAGAGCACAATGTCTCAACGAATACACCAACTTTAAAGCTCTTCCTGATGAACCAATACAGAAGACTTATGATTGTTTCAACACATTGATTAATCAATGTCGTCGAAATGATATCTCCAAAACAAAGGAAGAAAATAATGTTTTGTTCCTAAAAAGTCTTGGCGATGAATGGACTCAGCTGTCAATGTCCCTTCAAGCTAATCAGGACCTAGACGGCTGGTCACTTCATGATGTATATGGAACGCTTGCAGCACAAGAGAACGACTTAATGAAGAAGAAAGTATCCATCGGTGGACCTTTGGCTCTTGCTGCTGATGAAAAGGAAGTATCAAGGACCTCCACTAGAGATCACAAGAAGAAAGGAAAGAAAGCAATGGTGGTAGAATCGAAATTTGAAGACGAGTCATCTGAATCAGATGATGATATCAAAGCCTTTGCTAAGTCTCTGGTCTTGATTACAAGACAGTTCCAAAAGAAGTTCATCAAGAGACCCTATGAACGAAGAGACTTCAAGAAGGAGAAGTACCAGTCATACCATGAGAAGAAACCATCGGAATTCTATCAGAGGGAAGACAGAAGAGAAGAAAGAGAAGAGAGAGAGGACAGAAGGGAGGACAAGAAAGAAGAATAGAAATGGAAGGAAAAATGATCTTCGCTGCTTCAAATGAGGGAAAATTGGTCATTTTTGAAAAGAGTGTAGAGGACGATTGGTAAAGGATGCCGATTATTACAAGAATAAGTACAAATACAATCCAAGAAAACGAAACCTGATGGCTGAGAAAGAAAATTGGGTATTCGACTCTTCATCCGATTAAGAAGATAAAGCACTCATCTGTCTGATGGCCACATCTAGTGCAGAATCCACCTCCGACTCTGATGATCAGGTATGTGAGTCTACTTCCAATRAAACCAACTCTGCTCCATCTGAGCTAGAGTTAAGGGTGATAAAACTTTCAGAGGATTTCTTTAAATTGAAAGAGAAATTAAATTTAGAAAAATCTGAAAGACTAAAAGCGGAAAAAGAAGCAAGTTTCTACAAAAGAGAGACTGATCTTCTAACCGAAGAAAAAGCCGAACTTGCTAAGGAAAAGACTCACATCACCACACTTAAGAAATCAGAGGAAGAAAAACTGCTGGAACTAAACAAACGAATATCTAAGGACTTAGAAAAGAAAACTAAGGCCTTAAATGTCACACCCCACTAAAGCGGAAACGCGAGGTATGGCAGGTAGAGTCTCATAGCAATAGTGTATAAACAACACAACCATACAATTTAAAACATAATTAAATCAAAACTAAGGTTTACAATCCCAAATACAAATTTACAAAATAAACATAAAAGTAGTTTTGAA
>NW_020201389.1:0-10358 GCF_001531365.2 Cynara cardunculus var. scolymus
CGCTGAAAGTGTCCGTCGCAAATCCGTCGCTGATTTCCGTCGCTGATCCGTCGCTGATAGCATTACCTACGACATTTTGACCGACGGAGTATCAGCGACGGATCAACGACGGAAGGGGCTTTCAGCGACGGATCAGCGAGGGAATTTTCCCTCGCTGATACCCAGCATTTTTGTAGTGTTTGCAAGCAAAGATAAATAAATAACGAAAAATTAAACAATCACAAAACACATGGTATATATATAGTATAGCCCTTAATGCGTTGTTGTGAGCCAACACGATAAACGCGGACAAAAAGGGACGCTCCCACTAGCTTCACCCATTTGGTGAACTTCGGGACTTCATCTCAACCTTTTGGAACGCCATCTTCGATTTGATTACAATTCTAAAATAGAAAAGATAAACATATCCTAATCTATTTTACAATAATCTATAACTAGGGAATAAAAAGACATGTATGTCGTATTTTACAATTACAACCCATTGTATTTAAATACATTTTAATTTCTCAAATTAAAATAAACAATCAAACATATCCACAAAATCTCGGGGCTATAACATATATTCATTAAATCAAATAAACATATAAGCTTTTTTGGCCAAAAATAAATAAACATAAATGAAACGAAATTCGGAACAAAATGAACAAATAGGAAAAAAGAACCTCGATAAAAGCTTACAACATAACCAAATCAATCCAACCAAAGAAACGGGACCAAAAACATGACCCAGCCACGACATGGCATTAGGATGGCCACAACACAGCGCTGTCATGACACGACCGGCCTGGGTCAAAAATCCTAGTGGTCCGATTTCGGAAGTTTTCCCCGATTGTTCCGGTTATTCAGTTATGTGTCAAAGTGGCTTCAATACGACTACAGAGTTTTGTTTTAAACCAAGTTTGTCGAAACATGATGGGAATTACAAATTGATTTAATTAGGTCACTTAGCTTTTCACAAAAAGAAACCCTAATTGGTTGATCATGTATGTGGGTTTTAGGACAAATATAACCCAGATGCAAGCAAGGGAGGAGCCAGGATTACGAATTAGGGGGAGCACCAAACATAAGAAAATAAAAACTACATATTAATGTTCTTAAAATGGAAAATTAAGGTAAGCTAACTAAAATATTTGTATCAACCTCTCATTATTAGAATTATTCTTATCTGGTGTAAATGATTAATCATCGGTTGTTTAAATTTCCTCTTTATTAGATATTTTTTTTTTTTATTGAATGTTAAATTAATGTTAAACTAGTTAATATAAAATAAATTAAAATAATCACTTCACAAATAACAATATATAAATGGACATCCCTGAAATCCAATTAGTAGCGATCAACTTAAGAATATAATAGAATCAACAATTCAAATCTTTCAACTTATGTCATAAAGAGTACATGGCTATTTTTCTTGTTTTTTTTCTCTAATATCAACAATTTTAAAATTTAAATATATCAAGAATAATGTCGATCTAGCAATATTCAGCTGTAACGCTAACATGAAGCAAACAAAATAAAATTGAACTAGATGAAGTAAACATTGCAAACTGTCTTTTTACTTGCTGAATTAAACCAATATGTATATGAAAAAGTGAAATATTCAGGGGGAGCAGTTACTCCCTCTGCTACAACGTGGCTCTGGCACTATCTACATGGATCCATTATCAATGATTACAAGGCTCACTTAGTAGCCAAAGGATTCCACCAACATCTAGGTCTAGATTGCACTGAAACCTTTTATCCTGTAGTCAAAACATCTACTGTTCTGTCTATTGCGACAACCTTTGGTTGGTCCTTCCGTCAAGTTGATCATAATGCCTTTCTCCAAGTGTCTCTCAAGGATGATGTTTATATGGTCCAACTTCTCGTATTTATTAGTTGGTCTCATCCTATATATGTTTGCAAACTTCACAAAGCACTCTCTTATCCTAAACAAGCTAGCTCCAAGAGCTTGATATAACGAACTCAAAACTATCTTCTTCAACTTGGGTTAAAAAATGCCATCTCCGTTACATTCTTTTTTTATTCTCTTAAAAATGATAGTCACAAGAGGAAATTCTAATCTCTTTTATAGTAATTTGACCCTAAATTCTCAAAATATGGGGGAAAATTTATAGACCACATACGTGACTAAAAAAAACGGAATGGCCAAACAACTAGGCTAGATAAACGGAAAGGATAAACATAAAGAAAGAGGACATCATAAGGAGGATATCCTATACTCCCCTTCAAGATGGAGCATGTAAGTTTTTAATGCCCATCTTGCCAAGTAGAAACTGGAGCTGGTGTGTTCCAAGACCCTTTGTGAACAGGTTCGCAACTTCAATCTTACTGTCGATGGGCATAGGCAAAATTTCTTTGGACTTGACTTTTTCTCAAACGAAGAAATAGTCCATCTCTAACATGTTTCGTCCTCTCATGGAAGACTGGGTTGTTGGTAATGTGGCGAGCTGCCTGATTATTGCAGAATAAAGCAATTGGAGTATCGATGGTGACCCAGAAGTTCTTTAGTAACCAGCAAACCCACAATACTTCACTAACTGTGGAAGCCATAGCCCTAGCAAATAACCTGTTCTTTAGCGTCTCATATAAGGGCATCCAAGACAATCTGAGTCGCAAAAGGCAGTTAGAACCGGCTCTTCGGCTCGAGGGAGAAGGATCCCTTGTCCTGGTATACCTTTTAAGTATATTAAGACACGATTCACAGCTTCCATATGATTACGGCATGGGTCAGCAACAAATTGACTCAGGATGTTGACAGCATACGTGATGTCGGGACGTGTAGCTTGGAGGTAAAGTAACCGACCAACTAGTTGATTATGGCCATCATCAACTTGAGTCTCATTCTCTCCTTTGTCTAGGTTTAAATTTTGTTCGATGGGGAAGGGACTTGGTCTGCATCCCATCATTCCACTATCTTTAAGGATGTCCAGGATATATTTCCTTTGACTCAGAACCAACCCATTAGATGTTTTTGCTACTTCAATCCCAAGGAAGTATTTTAAAGGACCAAGATCTTTGATGTTGAATGCTTCGTCAAGTTGCGTTTTGGTGTCTTGGATCCGTTCAAATTTATTTCCAACTATGATGATGTCGTCCACATAGATTAAGATGGCAAAAAAGAATTCTTCTTTCCCATACATGAACAAGGAATGATCATCCTTGGATCGACAGAAATTTAGGTTCGAAAGGAAGGTGGTGAACTTGTAATACCAATTCCGAGAAGCTTGTTTCAAACCGTAGAGACTTTTGTAGCCGAAAAACTCCGTGTTTCATTTTCTTGGGAGAGGCCTTGAGGAAATTTCATGTAAACTTCCTCATCCAGGTCGCCATGAAGAAACGCATTATTGATGTCAAGTTGGTGAATGATCCAGTTTTTCTTTGTAGCAATCGCTAAGAGAGTCTGAACGGTCACTAGTTTGGCAACTAGGGCGAACTTATCGTGATAGTATACCCCCTCTATTTGAGTGAACCCCTTTGCAACTAGTCGGGCCTTGTATCGTTCCACTTCACCACTGGGTTTGTATTTTATTTATATACTCATTTCGAGTCGATTGCCCGCTTCCTTTTCGATAAGTCTGTCAAAATCCAAGTCTCGTTCTTCTCAAGAGCTTTGATTTCTTGTTGCATGGCTTGTCGCCAATGTTCATATTAAGACGCATGCTTAAAACTTTTCGGCTCATTGTTGGAAGTAACGACCTTCAAGAACGTTTTGTGATTATTAGAAAAATTTTCATATGAAATAAAATTTGAGATAGGGTGTGCCGTCAAGGTTTCTTGATTGGAGACGGGTTTTTGTGATTGACTGAAGGGGGAAGCTTCACGATGTAATCATCAAAATGCTTTGGTTGTGATTTTTATCTCCTACTCCTGGTCTTGGTTTTACCTTGAGGCTCGCCACCTTGAATATACTCATTCATGAAATCAAATTGGTTATCATGAGACTCGATTTCCACGCTATTGGGCTCTTCCTCACTTTGTATCTCTTGAGGGCCTGATTCATTGTCTACAAGCTCATCTGTAAGAGTATCTTCACTATTATGGGCTTGTTGGTCTTCACCGTAAGTGGGCTCGATTGTCTGGCCGAGGTGTGCCTTTCATGGCAAATGCAATCTTGATGTTTTATGGGGCCCTCATCCCTATGGTGAAGAAATTTGATACTAAATTCTCAAAATATGGGGGAGAATTTATAGACCACATACGGGATTAAATAAACGGAATGACCAAACAACTAGGCTAGATAAAAGAAAAGGATAAACATAAAGAAATAGTCATCTACTGTGACAACATGGGAGCTACATATGTCGTCGCAAATCCAAAATTCTACTCCAAAATGAAACACATGGCACTTGACTATCATTTTGTTCGTGAAAATGTTCAAACCAACAACTTCCTGTATCATACATGTTTGTCAACGATCAGCTTGCTGATGCTCTCACTAAGCCTCTTGCTTAGACACAGTCCCTTGCGCTCATTTCCAGTATTTGTCTCACTAATTGATCGTCCATCTTACAGGGACATGATAGAGATGCATCAAATTATATCTCTTGATCACCAAATTCATATTCCTTGATCTATTCTCCATTCACATCTCATATAATTAATTTAATTTGTAATCTCTATGACAGAGTTCCTATTTTCAAATCATGTATATATACTCCATAATAGTTGATGTGATAAACACGTCAATTCATTTTACAAATTATAATGTTTTGTTTATGAGATTATCGGTCAAAAAATGGATATAGAATAGAAAATTTTATAACTTTGTTACATGAATTTAGAAAAAAATATATTTATTACATTAAAAAGATGCTAAACTAAATTACCTTTGTTATATTTTGTTACATCTTGCCCAAATTTTTACCTACAATTGTTTGTCTTTTTTTCTTGGTAATCAACATAATCCCCTACGGTTGCATGCTAACTATATGTGTTAATGACCAATTTTTTGTTTCTGGATATTGATGCACATCTTGTTAACATCATAAAAATGTCCTTAAAAATGTGCATCACATGATCATTCATATTCCAAACATCATTTTGTTAAAGAAATCTTGAATCAGTTACCTGCGTTTATTATTTCATTACAACAAAATTGAATTCATAAGCCACCTAAAATGTCTTAAGTGCTCTAACAAATATAGGGTTTTAGTTTATAAAAACGACGTCAAGGCTGTTCCAATATTTTTGCAGCAGTGTAGGATTTGTACCAAGAGTACCATAGATTGACTAGACTAGTAATGAATAAAAATATAAAAAGGTTTAAAAAGTCTTATGAATTACAACAAAAAATATTTAAAAATGACAAAGTAACATATGAAATTTACTTAAATAAAATAATTCTTCTAACGTTTTTCGTAACAAAATCTTCCATCAGTTATTTATAATCAACTTTCTCTTCAAAAACCATATTCAATAGCTATCAATGCTAAAGTAACAAGGACAAGACCGAAGGAGTAGACTAAAACATGAGTTAAAATAATAGGGAAAAGATAGAAGGATTAGGTTATAATATGTATATTTGGACCCCAAAACCTTTTAAAGAGCCCTGTTCGATCAGTATCTCCATGTGGACACCTCTGATACGGCCTAAAGCATCGTATTTAAAAAATGATACAATAAATTTGTAAGACACATCAAATTTTCACATGTTACATATCATTGTCCCCTACAAATTCAAAGAATTAAGTGGCTGGTTCAGAAATTTAGTTGAGAAGCATGTTGGAGCATCACCGATGCATAACCTTATAATAGGTTATTTGTTGTAAAAAATTATTAAATTGACTTAGAATCGGGATTTATATCGTACAATTAAGATTATTATATGTGATCAACATAAACGTGAAGGGAGTTGAAGCGGAATGCCCACTAATGGCATGGACAAAAATTAAATATAAACCATATGAATCGAAAGTCTCATCCTTGATGGGAAAAATGTCACGATAGTAACAACAAATGTGGAATAAATCTTTGTTGGACAAAACTTTCCCGTCTTATATGAATAGTTGAGCTTGCAAACAAATGGGGTATACTAAATTCAATGATAATCAACCCTCAAAATCATAAATAAGCAACAAATAATGCATATGCGTAACATACAAATTTTAGCGTGAAAAACCCCTCAAGAGAGTAAACATCGCAGTATCCTTTGGTCGTTTAAAATCCACTACCAACAATAAATCAAACAATCCACAAGGATTCTCTGAATAAACTAGAGATAATCATCAAACTCTTGGAACAAATCATTAAGAAGTATGAAATCAATCTGAAAGGAAAAAAAGAAATATCATCTAGAAAACGGTCCTCTGTCGAGCAGAAAAAGAACGACCTTCGGAATGCCAAAACTGAGCTCCACCTTTGAGAATGTAGGTAACAGTTCTATGAAGCCTCAGGCCAAATATCATGATGATTTGGCGGCTCAATTTTTGGTAATAAGCAAAATGACGCGACTGCGCTTGCCAGAAAAGTGCAACCGAAAATCTTCTCTTTACTCTCTTACTCTTTTGTATTTTATGGATTCTCTTATGTTACAAAACCCTAGGATGCAAGACAATAAATAACTTGTATTATAACACTATTGTTGGGCTATTTTAACTATTTCTCAAGGGTTAGAAATAATTAAATAAAACCCAACAGTCTTTGTAGCAATTTATCGATCCATACTTGATATAATTAAGATCTAGAAGCAATTTCGAGACAAATTTCTCTGTACATAAAAGAAACGTGTACTAAAATTTAGAAAAGAAGCCAAAATAAATATAATGAGTTTATCTTAGTTTTTATCAAGTTTTTCTCAATTAATGTAACAAAACAGACTTGGTAGAGTTCACAACCCTTGACACTATGACTCCAAGAAAGTTTACGAGGTTAGTGAGCAGCGTTGCACTTTCTTTTACCTTCTTTGTCCATTAGTCTTTGTATTTCCTACCGTTTTTTGACCGGCTAGATCATGTAGCTTTTGATGATCTTAATGTCAAGTTGTTAAGTTATACTGTAATTCTTAATTATTAGAAAATATCACATTAAACTCAACGGATCTCTTATTTACATAAACTCATTTATTAAGTAAAATATTTATAAATTATAAAAGGGTAAACACTTGTGATGCTAATTGAGGAAAAAATTGTTGTTACCATAAAAAAAACTAAGGGGCCAATTACAAATGTTAAGCTGGTAAACATTTATCGGTAAGAGTTACCACCCTCACTTACCTTACTGGATAAGATTTCTGGCCATCAAAATAAAATCATATAAGCGTCTTTTATCTGGTAGATGTTAACCGGGTAAAAGTCATCACCCTCACTTACCTTACTGGATAAGATTTCCGGCCATCAAAATAAAATCATATAAGCGTCTTTTATCTGGTAGATGTTAACCGGGTAAAAGTCACCACCCTCACTTATGGAATAAGATTCTAAGCTTCTACTATATTATCTGACAAATAGTAAGGTAAATGACCCGATAAATACTTATCCGGTTAACGCTAGGTAAATTACCTAACACTTGGTTATTTTTAATAACAAAATTCCTTAAAAATATATTTAAATTAACGTAATCAATTTGAAAGTATCGTGTGTTTATGCAGGTTTCTTTAGGAACTTAAAATTGATTAGGAATTCGAGAACTACTCACAGCTCAACACATGGCATATTCATTGCAAATATAAATATGATATTCATCAATGAATGATGTAGAATATTCATCATGAATGTGCGGTTCATGATGAATAACACATCCATAACACGTCCTTATTTATCATGAATGTATAACATTTCTATAATCATCATGAATATGCTGTTATGATAAATATTCATCCTAAAGAAGAACATGTGGTGTACTATGAGTAGTTCCTGGATTCCTAGTCATTTGGATTTCTAATGATTTGGTTGTTTTTGTATTCTCTTATTTAGTTATTATTTTCATTTAAACCTCTTTCTATAGACACACACGTGCGAACACACTCACACATACACACACAAGCGCACACACACACACACACACACACACATATATATATATATATGTGTGTGTGTAGGGCCTAATTAGACGAGAACTGTTTTTTTTTTGCTAACCGTGAGATCCAATCTCAACCACAAATCAAAGGTTAAATTAGGAAATTAATAATTTTGGTAATTTTAACTTAAAATATTAATTAAGGGCATTTTAGGGATTTTATAAATATACTCTCTCATCTCTCCTCTTTCCTCTCTTCGAGGAATCTTATTCGGCGAACCTTATTCTGATGAACCTTATGTAAACACAAGATACACATTGTGATACCTACAAACGATATTCACTGTGATACCCATATATATATACAAGATGCATAATGTGATACCCTCTGTAAAGTAATGAAAGTAACGAAAATGCACACTATGATACATTTCATAAAACATAGGAAATACACTGTGATACACATGAAACATTGTGAACATTATCACTATGATACACTTTGATTCACAAACGTCTTTAAAATACGAGGTATATTAGGTAAATGATATACTATGTAACTAATTTTAATTAAATATTTTATTTTATATAATTTAATTAAATATTTTGATTAATTGTCAAAAATGAAAATACCATATTACCCTTTTAGCTTATTTAAGAAATATCCCTAAATATCTCAAACGAGTAGTTCACATTGGATCTCACGGTTACCACAAACTAATCTGTTCTCTCTTGAGTGAGCTCCTATATATATGTATGTATGTATGTATGTATGTATGTATGTATGTATGTATGTATGTATGTATGTATGTATGTATGTATGTGTATATCTAGGCGGAGGTTTCAACAAGAAAGCATCTGTTTTACGAAAATTCGAACACTTACATTTCCAAATCATAAGACCCATAATAAAAATTATAATAAAATGAATAAATGAGTATTTATCAACAATTTTATCTCTTTTAAATTTTGTGTTAATCTCTTAAATGTTGCGAGTATCATCACAGACTTCTTATGGCAATGCATCCGTTGTTCATAATGATATGATTTTACTGTGATAATAGTGTAATAATGTTTTGATAAATCGAAGACTTCTTATATGATTTTGCTATGTTGTTGATTTGATTGTTATGTGATTTTGCAAGGATAACGATATGATAACATTGTGATAATCGAAAACCACTAACGATCGCGTCCACAATCATCGCTTTATCTGCTCATTTTGTGATCTTGTTGTGATAATAATTGTAACGCCCCAACCCACACATTGCATGTAACACATATATTTCATATCAAAGAAATACATATTCATACACWTCTGGTCCCATAGTACAAGAAACTATCAAGACCAAATACAAGGTCCAAAAATTCAAAATAAAATCTTGTACTAATCATCAAAACTGTGCATCAAAAGCAATTCTTCAATCAAAATGCATGTAAGAAAAGCATTACATTTTTTCCTTTCCCTTACCTTCCACATGTCCTGCAATACATATTTAAAATCACAAAAACGAGGGTTAGACTGAAGAGTCTAGTGAGATACCCTATTCATGCCATTGCAGGGTGAAGGATCACCAAAACTTTATAAAACAACTATTCATATATATACAATATATGAATACGCAAGAAGTTAATATCAAATCATTTTTCACTTTCATGCTAACCACGTAGCTATACAGATTTCATATCTTTGAATCAATCGGGTTCCATACAATGCCACTTTTTAAACCTTTTAATATCAAATAAGGTTTAACAAAGTTTCAGGCCAAACCTATTCTTTTCTCCTCAATAACATCYARTCTATGATTTCCAATTAAGAACCTTGATCTTAAATCCTTAAATCACAAAGAAATAAAGATTCCAGACCTTAGTAGTCTTAAAGGATATAATAGAAAGAGTTATATATAAAAACCACACACATACAAATGCCACCCTTATATCAAATGGACACCTCTCCTGGATATGCCACCCTTATCCCATGGAACACATCTCCTTGATATGTCATCCTTATATCAAATGGACACCTCTCCTTGATATGCCACCCTTATATCTTCATCAAAATATTTATGAAAATAATTCCGAATAGACCGCAGCCATTGGAATTGTTATCAGTCCAAAACTATGTGTCAAAACTTCATTTTATGATAAAATAACAATTTCTTTTTAAAATCACAAGACATCATCTCAAATCTGGTCAACAAATCCGCTCAACAATCCGGTCAACAATCCGGTCAAAAATCCGGACAATAAACCTCTCAAGCTTTGTCCGGTTTAAACTAATCCGGACAATAAACCTCTCAAGCTTTGTCCGGTTTAAACTAATCCGGACAATAAACCTCTCAAGCTTTGTCAGGTTTAAACTAATCCGGTCAATAAACCTCTCAAGCTAATCCGGACAATAAACC
>NW_020201389.1:11618-12985 GCF_001531365.2 Cynara cardunculus var. scolymus
GCTAACCGCCTTCCTTTCTTCCTTCCACCTCATGCATATAACCCACCATGCATACATCTATACATACATATCCCATACTCATGCATACATACTCCATGCATGCACACACAAAACACATATGCATATATTATGCACATAATTTTCATACCAGTATGTATCAAATTATCATGCTACCACATAATCATTTAATCAAATAATCACATATAAATTACCTTGAGTAATAACCAGGATCCGGTTATTACATTATCCACCCCTCAAGAGAATTCCGTCCCGGAATTCCTTTAATCAAAAAGCCATGGTTATTCTAATCTCATATTTGACTCCAACTCCCAGGTCCCCTCCGGTCCTTTGTGAAACTTCCATTGTACTTTAACCAGACTTATTTCTTTGTTTCTCAACACTCTGATCTTTCTGTCAATTACGACTTCTGGTGTTTCCATAAAATTTAATTTACTGTCTAATTGAATCTCTGGCAAAGATACAACTAGATTTGGATCAGCCAAACATTTCCGCAGATTCGATACATGAAAAGTGTTATGAATCCGATTCAATTCTTCTGGTAGCTCTAACTGATATGCTACTGGTCCGATTCACTTACAAATTCTGAATGGCCCGACATACCTTGGATTGAGCTTTCCCTTCTTCCCGAATCTGATAACACCTTTCCATGGCGAAACTTTTAACATTACAAAATCGCCTTTATCAAATTCAATGGATTTTCGGCGATTATCTGCATAACTTTTCTAGCGATCCTGTGCTGTTTTAATTCTTTCGCGGATTTGTTCAATCTTTTCGGAAGTTTCTTGAACAATCTCAGGACCCGTTAGTTGTTTCTCACCCACTTCATTCCAGCACAACGGCGTTCGACATTTACGTCCATAYARYAMTTCATATGGTGMCGCTTGGATACTGGAATGATAACTGTTGTTATATGCAAACTCTATTAATGGTAAGTGATCTTCCCATGATCCTCCGAAGTCAATAATACAACTTCTCAACATATTCTCCAGAGTTTGAATAGTCCTTTCACTCTGTCCATCAGTCTGTGGATGATAAGTTGTACTTAATTGAATTTTGAACCCTAGAGCTTTCTGTAATCCTTCCCAGAATTTTAATTTAAACCGACTGTCTCTATCAGAAATAATAGACAAAGGAACACCGTGTCTAGTAACAATCTCTTTAATGTAAATCTGCGCTAGTTTTTCTAAAGAGTATTTCTCTCTTATCAGTAGAAAATATGCAGATTTAGATAAACGATCCACAATTACCTAAATCGCGTCATATCCTTTTGGAGTTCACGGTAATTTCATAACGAAATCCATGGTAATGTGATCCCATTTCCATACAGGTATTTCCAAAGATTGAAG
>NW_020201389.1:15740-17944 GCF_001531365.2 Cynara cardunculus var. scolymus
AGACCCCAAATAAATCTTTCTATCTTCCTTGATTCCGTCGAAACATAATGTTCGGCAAAGCGAGAGCATTCAATAAATTTTTCAGTATACTCCCGTACTGTTCTATTTCCTTGTTCCAGCTTCAAGAAATCTTCCTCCATTTGTCTCACAGCCGTTTTAGGACAGAACTGATTTTTAAATCGTTCCATGAATTCTATCCATGATATACTTTGTAAGACATCCGTTCTGGTAGATGATTCTACTTCCCACCAGAATAAGACATTTGACTTCAATACTGATACAGCAAATCGTACTTTATCTGTTTCTGGGCACCGAATGGTGTTGAACACAGATTCTATCTCCTTAATCCAGCACATTGCTTTCACCGGATCTCTTTCTCCGGAAAAAGTTGGTGGTTTACACGCTAAGAATGTCTTAATATCTCCTTCTTTATTATGAGTGATTGGAGCAGATGGATAAACCTCTACTCTTTCTATTTCCACTCTAGTTGGTATCCTCATAATAGATATCAACGTTTCTCGTAATTTCCCCATTTCTTCTGCTAACACATCTCTGGTTATATATTCTGGGTGTGGTACCGTTCCTCCCTGAGCATTCCCAGAGTGTGATTCTTCCTGCTTAGAATGTATTTCAGTTCGTCCCCTTCCCTGAAACTGACTCCTCCCTCTACCTCGCCCCCTTGGTCTTCCTCGACCTCTATTTCCAGCCATACTGACTAAAAAATTAACCAAAGATTCCTCCCTTTCTTCAGATTCTGGACGAGCTATTCTTTCAGACCTTCTGGTTTCGTTAGACATCTGCAGAGTTTTAATATTAATATTCACGTATTCACATTCCCAAATATAATGAAGTATTCAAGTTCAGATATGTACCTGTAAATTTATAATTACACTGGCCAGATGTAATTAAAATTCACCTTACACACTGTTCTTTCAACTTATCATATTTATATCCAATGGTGCTAACTATGTCCGGGACCCTTAACATGCAATAAAACAGTTTAAGTCTAAGTATCATGTTGTTAAAATACCTAAATCCCTTAAACTCAGGCTCTGATACCATTCTGTAACGCCCCAACCCACACATTGCATGTAACACATATATTTCGTATTAAAGAAATACATATTCATACACATCTGGTCCCATAGTACAAGAAACTATCAAGACCAAATACAAGGTCCAAAAATTCAAAATACAATCTTGTACTAATCATCAAAACTGTGCATCAAAAGCAATCTTCAACCAAAATGCATGTAAGAAAAGCATTACATCTTTTTATTTCCCTTACCTTCCACATGTCCTGCAATACATATTTAAAATCACAAAAACGARGGTTAGACTRAAGAGTCTAGTGAGATACCCTATTCATGCCATTGCAGGGTGAAGGATCACCAAAACTTTATAGAACAACTATTCATATATATACAATATATGAATAAGCAAGAAGTTAAATCAATCGGGTTCCATACAATGCCACTTTTTAAACCTTTTAATATCAAATAAGGTTTAACAAAGTTTCAGGCCAAACCTATTCTTTTCTCCTCAATAACATCCAGTCTATGATTTCCAATTAAGAACCTTGATCTTAAATCCTTAAATCACAAAGAAATAAAGATTCCAGACCTTGGTAATCTTAAAGGATATAATAGAAATAGTTATATATAAAAACCACACACATACAAATGCCACCCTTATATCAAATGGACACCTCTCCTGGATATGCCACCCTTATCCCATGGAACACCTCTCCTTGATATGCCACGCTTATAACAAATGGACACCTCTCCTTGATATGCCACCCTTATATCAAATGGACACCTCTCCTTGATATGCCACCCTTATATCAAATGGACACCTCTCCTTGATATGCCACCCTTATATCTTCATCAAAATATTTATGAAAATAATTCCGAATAGACCGTAGCCATTGGAATTGTTATCAGTCCAAAACCATATGTGTCAAAACTTCATTTTATGATAAAATAACAATTTCTTTTTAAAATCACAAGACATCATCTCAAATCTKGTCAACAAATCCGGTCAACAATCCGGTCAACAATCTGGTCAACAATCCGGTCAACAATCCGGTCAACAATCCGGACAATAAACCTCTCAAGCTTTGTCCGGTTTAAACTAATCCGGACAATAAACCTCTCAAGCTTTGTCACGTTTAAACTAATCCGGTCAATAAACCTCTCAAGCTA
>NW_020201389.1:18389-27988 GCF_001531365.2 Cynara cardunculus var. scolymus
TCAAGCTAATCCGGACAATAAACCTCTCAAGCTTTGTCCGGATAAACACTTAGACAAAATAATCAAGGTTTTTTTCCAAAGAATAACAATATGAAACATGCAAATAAAACTAGTAGAATTTTTATACAAAAAGGTTTAGAAACTAATCACCTTATAAAGCTTTTGAAACCAAAACTCTAGAAATCAATCCCTTTTGAAACTGGACACTTGAAATTAACTTGAAATCACCTCTCTTAGCAAACCGGACAACACTAATCTTTTAGAGCACTCAAACTTACTTATAATAGCAAAGAGAGCAAAAGAGAGGATAAGTCCTCTATTTATACTTTCAAAATAAGGAAAGGTCGGCTAACCGCCTTCCTTTCTTCCTTCCACCTCATGCATATAACCCACCATGCATACATCTATACATACATATCCCATACTCATGCATACATACTCCATGCATGCACACACAAAACACATATGCATATATTATGCACATAATTTTCATACCAGTATGTATCAAATTATCATGCTACCACATAATCATTTAATCAAATAATCACATATAAATTACCTTGAGTAATAACCAGGATCCGGTTATTACAATAATGCGATAATGATGTGATAATTTTGATACATTGTGATCGGTGAGTATATTATCTATACATGATTTTAGGGATAATAAATTGACCAACATTAAAAAAAATACGAGGTCAAATGATTATCCATAATTGTTTACATTTTTCTTTTAATTTTAGTTATAGGTTAAATAATTTGAAGGCTTGTAAATATTCTCGCATTTTCGTAAAACAAGGGCATTTTCATTTTAACTCTTCCCTATATATATACATATATTGGGATCATGTTAGACTAACTTGTTCTCGTCAGACCTTTGAGACCACTTAAATAACATTGAATCTTCACAACAAGACATTGTGATGGTAAACCTTCACATGTTTTTACTGTGATGGTTAAGTATTTTTCTATGAAGATGCATTGTTATTTGATGGTCTCACAAGTCAAAAAAAACCCAACGGTATATAGGGTTGGGGGTTCTTGTGAGAGAATGAGAGTTAAGGCAAGAAGCATAAGAACGCATTTCCACCCTTGGAACCACATTAGGATGAGATACACCAAGATACACTGGATCAATCCACGTACACTACTACACAAATGCAAATATAACCCTTATAATACAACTCGGTTCCTAGAATACAACCAGGTTAAATTTATATTTCTTTTAATTAAACTAAATGCTACACGATTACTTAAAAAGAGTCAGATTATATTAGTCGCATACTACCTGATTACTTAAAAAGAACCAGGTTATATTCGTCACATACTACCCAGTTACTTAAAAAAAATCGGGTTATATTAGCCACATACTACCCAATTACTTAAAAAGAACTGGGTCATATCAACAAATATACTACTCGGTTACTTATATAGAACCGAGTTATATTAGTCATATACTACCCGGTTACTTAAAAAATAACCGAGTTATATTAGTCACATACTACCCAGTTACTTAAAAAGAACCGAGCTATATTAGTCACATACTACTCGGTTACTTAAGAAGAATTGGGTTACATTAAGCAACATTCACGCCCCCTTTTAAACTGGATATTACTCGATGGGTTGATAATAACCAAACTCCATTAGGTGAATACTGCCCGATTGTTCAAGCGGTAGTATAACCACGACATTACCACCCCCTTGATAGGACCCCGTTACATAATTGGGTAGTATATCTTTTTGCATCCGGGTAGTATAATTATTTCTCTAGTATATCGAGCGTTATTCATGATTGAGTTTGAGATTAAAGATGATCAAGAGTTCAAATCCCTTCATACGCTTCTCATTTTAATTCTCTTTCTCATACTATCTTTCGCATATATATATATATATATGTGTGTGTGTGTGTGTGTGTGTGTGTGTATTTAATATTAAGTTTGGGGTGGTTTTATTTTTAAGCTGACGGTAAGTTAAGGGGCTTTAATTGTGAATGTGCTTAAGTGATAAAATTATCACTGCCTCTTATAAGTTTATGATTGTAAACATGAGATCTTTGTTTTATCTCATGAGAAAATGTGAAATAATGAATTTTAAAATAATAAACTCCACCACCTAGAAGTTAATCATGGTGGTATAAAAGTAATAGATAAGACTCATCTTATCTTATTACTCTTTTTGGAGAGTGAGAAAAGAAAGAAAAACCTCTGTGTGTTTTCGTGTGAAAGAAAGAAGAAGTTGATTCTGTGGTTTTATTTGAAGTTGCTGTTGTGTGAATTCATGTTCAACTTCGTGAAAAATGTGAGTTTATGTTATCAAATTTCTTTATGTGGTGTTTGAATTATTGAACCGTATGGTTGTTATGTGGGAAAATTGATAAACAGTTCTTGAAAGTTGTTTGAGTTTGCTGGTAAATCTGGTATAGAATTGTAAGATTTTTTATATGAGATTTTGTTTTGAAACGGATTTGGTTGCCAGTTTTGGTAAAAAGGTGGTTTTGACCATGATTATATCATGATGTATTGTAATAAGGGTGGCATATCAAGAAATTGTATACATTAGTAATAAGGGTGGCATAATCAGGAGTTGTGTGCATTGGTAATAAGGGTGATAATCAGGAATTGCGTACATTTGTAACAAGGGTGGCATAATCAGGAGTTGCGTACATTGGTAATAAGGGTGGCATAATCTATTTTTGGAAATGATGATCTTTTGATCATGGGTTTTGTTATCACATTTTTATGAGGTGATGATCCTAAGTTATCGTATTTGTGTGATATGAGGACTTGGGTTGTGGGTCTGTTGGTAAGCCCTTGAAGTCGAGCTAGGCATAACCTCGCATCTTATTGATGTGATAAAAAGAAGTGTTTAAGAACCAGAGGGGCTTTGGTTGTGTTTGAGACTTTGATCTTTTCAAAATGTTCAACTTGTATTGAACTAGAGGTTCTGCATGTGCTATTCAGAGGCTCTATATTTGGAAGTTGAGTTATATGTTTGAGCTTTGTATCCAAGATATGATCGAATTCGGTATCCGGGCTCTTAGTACCAAGAACTTTTAATAATTTTTCATTAAAACCATTTTCAAATCTTGTTTTATATTAACACTTAGAAGCCCATAATATAGTTCAATCAGAGGGGCTCTATTCGTATAAAGGGTCTCTGGTTGGCTTTGGCTTTGGGTAGATTCCTTCTAAGTGTGTTGTCTTTGCCAAATTAACTAGAGGGGTTCTAGTTGATCTTCGCGTTTTAACCAAAGGGCCTTTAGTCATATTTAAAATTCATTTTCTAAGTATAACTCATTTGTGGTTAAGCGAACTAAAGGCTCTGGTCGTCTAGAGGGCCTCTAGTTGGCCATGTCTTTTTATTGTCTTGTTTCTGGTTAGCCAATACTTTTTAAATTTGCTATCTTAATGTATTTTTGCATTGATTAAAGTGGTCCAGAGGGGTCTGGTTTGTCTTGAACTTCTAGTTAAATTTGAAGTTTGAGACTAGAGGATTTGGTTATTAGGACCAGATGCTACTCTGATCGTCCAGAGGGCCTCTGATTGGTCTTGCCTTTTTTCTTTATCAAACCTTGTCTTTGATTAACTTTAAGTGGCCTTGTCTTAAGTTTGTCTTTGCTCTAGTTGATGGACCAGAGGGGCTCTGGGTGGTCTCGCTCTATGTGATGAAAGGAAGTTTTATAAATCTCTATTTGATGTGATAGGTTTTAATATGGGATAATTTTCAAGATATTAGATATTTAAATGAATACTTGAGTTATGTTTATTAGAAAAGTTATATATATTTGTTATAATTACAAATATGATTTTTTTTATAACATGTTTTAGTGATTTTTCACCCTGTAATTGCAAGAAGGGATTTCTCACTAA
Organism: Cynara cardunculus var. scolymus; assembly: GCF_001531365.2. NCBI lineage: Eukaryota > Viridiplantae > Streptophyta > Magnoliopsida > Asterales > Asteraceae > Cynara > Cynara cardunculus. Next base: position 22,259 of record NW_020201389.1, read on the forward strand.
GACCTCAAGGTCTAACCCTCATTTTGTGTTCCAAAAATGTGCATTACAAGTCGGGCACTATCAAGGGATAAGGGATAAGGGAAAATTTGAGATTTTCCTTATATTCTTACTTGGATTATGGAGGAGCTGTTATCTATTGATCTTGAATACTTGATTAATATGCAAGTGATGTCTTAGAATGATGTGGAAAATTTTGTTAGCTACTTTTGAGATGTAGCTTGTCGTATTTTTTTTGGGACCGAATGTGTAATATGGTGTCTTTTATTCTATTGAGATACATGGTTATATGCAAATGTGGATTCCAGGGTGTTACAATATATATATATATATATATATATATATATATATGGAAGGGTTCAAACGAGAACACCTTCATTTTAACAGAACGCGAGAACACCCTGTTACTATTATTTCACATGTGATACTATTATTTCATCACATATAATACACATGTGATATTAAATCAGAGACCCCGACCATGTTTGACGCGATCTAGGTTGCGAAGTAAGTCGGTCTTACACCACTAAGCCCCCTCACATGTATTATCACATGCGATATATGTGTTATTGATGTGATATTATAATCTATCAAGACCATCACATAAGATACTAAATCAATGCCGCAAACGCGACCTAAGTCGCAGGACATGGCGTCCGCAAACCATGAGGTCCCCTCGCGTGTATTATTATGTGATAAGGGTGTTCTCGTAAAATAAAGGTGTTCTCGTTTAAACCTCCACCTATATCTATCTATTTATCTGTCTATCTATTTATCTGTCTATCTATATATCTATCTACCAATCTATATATCTATACATATATACACACATATATACATATACATATATATACACATACATATATATATGATGTTTACTTTGCAAACCACGTTATTTATACAAACCGTACAAACCTCATTGAACTAATTATAATTTTTCATTTTGTTTTTTTTTTTGTTATTATGAGAGGTTGATTAATCAATTTTATTGTGGATGATGTTAATCATGGATATTATCATCTTCCTTATTCTAATTTTAGAGAAATACATGAAACAGTTTCATTAAAATTTTATAAGTATTGTATGGAACAACTTTATAACCATATATGAAACAATTTAATCAAAAAAAGTATTATATGAAACAATTTCATGAAAAAATTTCATAAGATTAATTAACGAAATCGACGGATGAGGGTGATTTGCACGGTTTGTACAAATATTGGTGGTTTGCATTTGATCGTCACTCTCTCTCTCTCTATACATATATATATATATATATATATATATATATATATAGGGGAGCGATCAAATGCATACCACTCAATTTGTACAAACCGTGCAAACCGCATTCAACTAATCATAATTTTTCATTTTGTTCTTTTTTTTGTAATTATGAGAGGTTGATTAATCATTTTTATTGTGGAGGGTGTTAATCATAGATATTATCATGTTCATAATTTTAATTATAGAGAAATACATGAAACAGTTTCATTAATGTTAGAGAAATACATGAAACAGTTTCATTAATGTTAGAGAAATACATGAAACAGTTTCATTAAGTATTATATGAAACAATTTCACAACTATATATGAAACAACTTCATCAAAAAAAGTATTATATGAAACAATTTCACAAGATTAAACAATTTCATGAAAAAATTTCATAAGATTAAACANAAAAAGTATTATATGAAACAATTTCACAAGATTAAACAATTTCATGAAAAAATTTCATAAGATTAAACAATGAAATCGACAGATGAAGGTGGTTTGCACGGTTTACACAAATGAGGGCGGTTTTCATATGATCACTCCTCTATATATATATATATATATATATATATATATATATATATATATATATACAATTGGAATCACGTAAGACCTGTGACACCACTTTTTTACACTAGAAATTTCACAACAAAACGCTATGAAGATAAAAAAAAAAGTCGAATCTTCCAACAAAAACATTATATAAAAAAGGTAGTCTCGTGTATCTCAAAAAACAAACTGATTTTAAGTGAATCCAATCATCTCTATAGAAAGAGGGGGTGTGGTGATCCATGCACCACCACTTGGCTATTTTCATCATGTGGCAGGATACCTAGTTTGGTCCCTGTGCTACTTACTTTTGTCAATCTGTCTACCTCTCTATGCCTATGGTGTTTCTGTTTTATCACTATTATTATTATTATTATGATCTCGATCGTCTCGTCGCAGGGCATGGAAATGCAGGCGCCGATGTATGGGGTTGTCAACCACTTCCTTGTTCGTTTTTCAACCCATCACAATGAATCAATGACAAACTCAATTTGTTTTCATTAATATGATAATTTTGAATTTATAAAATATCTTAATAGACTTTTTTAAATCACTTAAATTTATAAAAATAAATAGTAAAATGTTTTATCTAAAAATGTTACAATAAATTTTTGGATGAAGTCGTTTCAAATATTGTCTTTATCAAATATCTAATACGATAATTTATTTAGAAACTGTGCTAAAATACTTCTTATGACGTTTCAAAAACATTCTATAAACTTATTGTAACATTTTTATATAACACATTTTATTTTTTATGACATATAAATTTAAGTCCTATAAAATAAGAAACTAAAACAATTGAGATGTCTTATAAACCCAGTCTTGTGATAGTGCATGGTTAATTATTTAAAAATAATGAGATTAAATTAAGTTTAATAAAAACTACATTATTAATTAATTAATTATAATTTAATGACATTAAATTATTAAATTATAGTTGAAATTTAATGACATTAAGCTACTGTGTAGTTAAAGGTCTTATGGTTTTAAACCTAACTCTTAGGCTATAAAGCTCATTTGGAGGCCATCTTACACCTACAAAGAATATGTAAATTGATTTGATTAGAGATTAATAAAACAAAATATAATTATTCATGTTACATATTATATATTAAGAGTTTAATTTACATCGTTTGTGGAAAGATAAGATACAGAACTTATCTAAACAATCAAGATAACACACAAGATACAGAAAGCAAGAAGGAATTGACTTGCTAAAATAAAAGGTTAAGAAGTCTTGTGCATGGGAAGAAGCTTTTGTTTTAGGTTGAGAGTTGATCTTCAAGAAGTAAGAATTCTTGACGACATTTTGCTTCTTCTTCACTGGTTAGAGTGGTAGTTGGTGTAACTGAGAAGGAAAAGCTTCTCACCTATTTATATCTGTTGTATTAAATGCAAGTCAGACGGTACAAAGAACGTGGCAAGCTTCTAGAGGTGAGTTTGTCCTTTGTTCCAGATATACAAGCTTTTGTCATATATAAACAATAGTATTTCACAAAGTAGATAAGCACGTTTGCAGACAACAGAGTGACTTCGTACAGGTACTGTGAGAGGTATGAGTTTGTCCTTTGTGTGTAGAAGGACAAGACAAAAACAAATCTTGTTCAACAATATTCATTTGATCGCTGACATTAGAATAAAGCTGAGATTTCTTCAGTGTTCGCTGAATCTTGAGTAGATTTCACACTTGTGTAGACAAACTTGTTATCAATGAAAACCGCATCAGATCACGAACTTGTTTGTCTATGTCTTCAGCTTTATCTACGATATCACTAAAGCTTCTTGTGGTGTGAGTTTTGTCTTCTTGGAGAATACTTGTCTTTGAGAGAATCACAATACTTGTTCAGCAATCACTGAACAGACTCAGTGATGATTGCTGAAGCTGAATAAATAAATAGTACATTTTGTAAGATGGATCATCATCAAATCACCGAGAAAGAGGATCAACAATCTCCCCCTATTTGATGATGACACCTTATGGTTATAAACACATTCTTATAAACACCTATGAACATAGCTTATTAATGCAATTCAGATTAATATGGTGAACAAAAAGTGTGTTTTCGGAACATTTAACATATGAACCTACCATATGTTCACTCTGATTAACCATTGTTCTCGTTAAAATTAATATAATTATTTTAGAATCATGAAATATGATGCTATAGTTATGATCCCTAAAAACATGGAAATAATAATTTGTAACATTTCATTAAGTACCATAAAAGTAACTTGCCTCTAAAAAACTGTAACATCTCATTAACTACCATAAAAACAACTTACCTATAAAAAACTGTAACATCTCATTAACTATCATAAAAGTAACTTACACCTACAAAATTACCTATTTACCGTTCATCAGTAAATCATACATTTGAAGTAACCACTACTAAAGAATGAATTTTATGAGTAAGGGTTGGTTCTTTTGTTAACCTAATAAATTGGTGTTAACTATGTAAACCAATCTTATCCCTTAATCCTTGAAATCTATGGATTAAATTAATCATGACATGTTTGTAACAAATAAAACTGAACGTAAATAAACATTGGTGAACATTCTTGAATAGGTATTTATGGAAAAGATAATGGCATATGAACACCTACAAACAATCTTATTGAACACCTATGAACACCATAGGGTTTGGACACAATCTTATGAATGCCTTATGTTTATGGACATATTTTTTTATGAACACCTAATTACACCTTGTGAACACATATGAGCACGTTCTTATGAAAACTTTATCTTTATGAGCACATTCTCATTAACAACTATGAAGATCATTTATGAATGCAATTGGAGTTAATATAATGAACAAGTTGAGTGTGTTTGGGAACATTTCACATATGTACCTGCAATATGTTCACTTTGATTAACCACTGTTCTCGTTAAAATTAACATAAATATTTTAAAATTTTGAAATATGATGATATGATTATGATCCCTAAAAACATGCAAGTAATGATTTGTAACATTTCATTAAATACCATAAAAATAATTTACATATAAAAAGTTGTAACATCTCATTAAATACCATAAAAGTAACTAACACCTAAAAATTAACGATTTTCCTTTCATCATTAAATCAAACATTTGAGGTAACCTCTACCAAAGAATGAATCTTTTGTTGGTCCAGTATGTTCATAAAATTAACATCATATTCTTTTTGGTTAAGTTTATCAAGAGTCCATATCCTTCTCCCCTAAACTCTTATTCTCACACGATCATTTGCCTCTCTCTCTCTCTCTCTCTATATATATATATATATATATATATACACACACACACACACTTATGATCATGTAGGACCATCCTTTTTCCTGTGAGACCGCTGAGACCACCTTCAAGCCATTAGATCTCCTTGATCATATATATATATATATATATATATATATATATATATAGGCAAAGGATCGTGGGAGACCATCCTTTTCTTGTGAGATCGCTGAGACCGCCTTCAAGCCATTAGATCTCCTTGATCACACGTATCTTCATTATCTATGTCAAATGTGGTTTCACATGATCCTACCATCCTACCACCATGTCCAATCATCAACAACTCCAACCCTACCCAACTCCTCACCCATCCAAGCACCACCATCCACACCCTACCTCCAACCCTTCCACCACCACCCACCAACAACCACCCCACCCCTACCCCTCCACCCAAACCATTGCAAGCACCACCAATCAACCCCACGAAAACCACCATCAATAACCCTACCCACCACCACCTAACCTGACATCACTCACGACCCCACCCACACATCCCATTCTCGCCCCCACCCAACATCATTTTACCCAGCTCCTACTCACCCACCACCACCCCAACAAACCATGTCTACCACCCTCGCTCCTTGTCCCACTGCCTACTTGCCCTAACCACTCAAGCACCACCACTCCTACCT
>NW_020201389.1:28048-33606 GCF_001531365.2 Cynara cardunculus var. scolymus
CCTCCCACCCCTAATCCCATGCACCACTACCCAATATCAACTATTCCATCGCTCCATCTAAACCAACGGCCTTACCACCCCTACCACCACCCACCGTCATCCACCACCTACAATCCCCGCCTATGTTACCACCACATCATCAACCTCATCCAATTCCACTACCATCACAAACCCGACCCACCACCACCACCCGCAACCATGTCCACTACCACCCAATTCGACACTAGTCACGACCCCACCCTACCGCACCTAATCACCTACTAGCCCTGCCTCACTCGCTTGACTCGATAACCGACTCACCCCATTACCAACACCAACCTAACTAGCCCCTACACCTACTTCTCCCAAGCCCCCCGTCCTAACCCACCCACCTACCACCACCACTACCTACAACTATGTCCACCGCCCCTACTCTTTACCCCACCCTACCCCATCCAACCACCACCATCAACCCCAACCCCAACCACCACCACCACCCACCAACAACCACCCCCACCCCTCTACTCAAACCACCATCCCCACCACTCCGACCATCATCCATCGTAACCACCACCAACCAATCCCAATACCACTCACCACCCTACTCACACAACCTAATACCCTACACACCTATCAACCAACACCACCATGCCTACCCATCACTTATTATTGACGGGGGCGCCCCATTTTACCCCACTCCACTTTACCTTATGCATAGTCATCACCCAACCCCACCCACTACTCAACATCACCATACCCTTCACCCATTTATACCTACCCCAACCATCACCACCAACCACCTACACTCACACATCATGCACCACCCACCTACACTCACACATCATGCACCACCCACCTACACTCACACATCATGCACCACCCACCTAAACCCTGGAGCAACTACCCTACATCTACCCATCGATCATCATCATACCTACCACCCACCCAAACCTACCCCAACCATCACCACCAACTACCCCTTCCACCGACACCCAACACCCCACCTACCCTACCCTTACATACCAAAACCATTATGTCTACCCTTAACCATTTATTAACCAACCCACTTACGTACCTTAACCAACCACCACCCTCAATCTAAACCCTTATGCACATACACCTAAAACTACTCACGCTACATATCACTCACCTAAACTACTAGACCACAATCCTACCTTACCGTACTCCACACAACCATGCCCACTCCTCACTTACAAGTAATCCCTACCCCTACTCCTATATACCTACACTAAACCATCATACTTCCCCACCCACCATGCCTACTTATCACCCATTATCAACTACCCTTACCCACACCAACCAACTACCCCACATCTCACCCAATCATATATATACTAACTATGTTTACATATATATGCATATATACCATGAATAAGGGTAGTCAAGTGAAACAAAACTTCATTGTGATAATCTTTTCTAATGGTTTTTGTTATCCACAACAAATACTTCAATTTTCGTTTCCAGTTTACAAACCTTCATAACAAATGAATTGTGAAGATTATTGTGAAGGTTCCTTTGATTTCAGATAAGGACAATTTTTTTTATATATTGTTCCTTATTAAATTAACGGTATGTTTATACCAAGGTCACAACCCATAAAATAGATTATCGTAAAAAACATGTTCCATCATGAATATGTGTATGTATGTGTATATATACCATGATAAATGCAACGAAACTTCATACAAATAGTCTTTCTTAAGGGTTTCAATTTTCCATGATAAATTCTCATACTTTTCAATATAAATTACAAACCTTCACAACAAATGGGGAAAAAAAGCAAATCGTACCATACCTTTGTCTGGTCGAAGCATGGGTATGTACTTTGCAAGAGAGTAAGACAAAACAATCTTGAAGCACGAGACTTGATCAAGCTATAGAAATGAGTCATTGAGGACTCCTTCAGCTGTCGTTGAGTCTTGGTCAAATTCCACACTTAATGTAGATAATCATGGTATCACTTAATATCGTTTCAGATCATGAGTAAACCATCTTTATCTTCATCTTTATCTTTGATATCACTAAATATTCTTTGATGTGAGTTTCTCTTGGAATGAATAACTTAAGTTCTAATCTCTTACAATATATGCTCAGCGATCATTAAACAGACTCAGACATATTTTTTTGCTGAAACTCAAACTTTAAGAGCATAACGAAGTAAGCACTAAGTAAAAAGATCATCATCAAATTATTGAGAGAGTTTGGATTAATACGTTTTTCTTAATTCTCTCATATCTTCCACTTCTTTGTAGCTTGGGTGATTTTGCAACCTTAGGGCCGAATTGTGGGAGCATTTTGGAAAAGTTTGGAGAAGGTCTAGCTTGAAGACCACAAATGGTGTAGCTTAAACCTTCAATTTCTTAAGGAGGTAAATTTCTTTTATATTTTGGGATATACATTCGTGTTTTGTTGTAGATCTAATATTGTGGTTGATTTTGATGCATCTCTAGACTTGGGTTGGGATTGCCAGATTGTTCTTGGAAAAGTTTTCTTGGTTTTTGGATATCAAACCATCATTTTGGAAGCTAAAAATTTAAGTTCGGAATCTAGGTTTAACCTGACCTTGCACAGTAAGTTTCAAGTTGCTTTGTGAAAACTCTATACATGTAACAAAAATGTCCATTTTTGAATCTTAAAGTAATCTCCTTGCTATTTATCAAATGTTGTTGATATTTTTTTTGATTAAATTGCATCTTTAGTAAATTTGATTTTATAAATCTTGAGAAATGCTTATATTTGTGGAATTTTTGATGTTTGGATAAATAAATCATAAAATGTGGTATTTTGATGATTTGTTATATATATATATATATATATATATATATATAATGGATATTATTTGACGTAAATGAAGTTTTAGTGTATTTAGTTTTTTAAACCTTTTGGGAGCTATATACTATTGGATTATGAGATATTTTGGAAGTATAAATTGTATGATTTCATTTGGAGATGGTCTATCTCAACAATGATGAGTTTTTGACCAAATCATATATTGGAGCATGAATTTGTATAAATATTGGGCAAATGCTTATTTTCACTTATGCTGACTTTTATTATGTAGTTAAATAAGTCGTAGAGTTTGTTGATTTGATTATGACTCACATGAGTTTTGGAGACAATTCTCCTATTTAAATTGCTCACGATTGAGTTTTGGACGTTATTTGTATTGCATATTAATTTCAGAATTACATGTTTTGATAGTGTTGGTCATTCATTTGGAGTCATATAACTTAGAGTGTAAAGCATTGGATCCATAGGCATATGAGGCACTCGTGTTTGCTAAGTTAAGGGTCTTGATGCTCTCACTTTGTGACCTATGCTCGAGTAGGCATTGTGTTTGACTCGATATTGCGAAGGTGAACTCTTATATGTCATACTCTTGGACCATGGGTATTATGGGAGTCATGATTTAACCCTTATGCATGAGGGTTAATCTCCTTTGGGTTGTTAACTAGGAAGTCTTGAGGTTCCTATCTTGAATCATAGTGAGTATACGCTAAAGCTCAAATGATAATCTTAAGGTGGCACTCATCTAGAACGAATAGACACTAAGATTTGGTATCCTTGAGGTGAAGCTCGTTTGGGAGTGTGTGCACTAAAGGTACTGTGACCTTGAGGTGACACCCGGTAAGGGGTGTGCACTAAACATAATGTAGACTTGAGGTGACAATTAGGAGGAGTGTGTACCAAGGTTGAAGAATCTGATGTGAAATTCCATAACACCAATCCGTGGCATAGTTATGTGTTCCCACCACATTCAATGAAAACGGGTTTCCCTTGTCATCGAAAGGTATTGGATACAAAGTTTATCCATATTCTCGATGTCATTTTAGGTATGGAGTTTTATCCATAATTGTGGTTTTAAATATTGGACCTTATTTTGGTGTTTTGGATACTAGATTTTTATCCATGTTTTTTGTACTTGAATACTATGGTGCATTCATGTTTGAGTGAGTCTTGGGTTTTGGTTTCATATCTAAATAAGTTTTTTAATAATGATTTTTCATTACAAAAATGGTGGATTTTTTGAAAGATGTTAGAGTTTATTAAAAAAACATCTCATTTTGGGAAATTTTGATTTAAATAGGATCATTTAAATGTTACCGTTTTATATTAAAGATAAAAATTGTTTGAACTCACTAGGCGTTAAGCGTAACACTTTTCTTATCGGCATGTACGTCTGGTTAAACTGATTGACGTCCATAGTGCACAAACAACTTCTATTGTTTTCCGGACCCTTTCGGGACCTTGGTTAATCTGAACGGTTTTTTCCCTCAACAAAGGGTTTTTCGCATAAAAAATTCTCTCATCTCTTTTATTTTTATTGGCAGTCGTGTTTATTTCAAAGGATTCTATCTTTAATTGTAAAAGCTCTACAAATCAACGTTTAGTTATTTTTAGTGTGATGTTTAGCATTAACATGTACCAAACTCTAGTGACTATTTTGAGTCCTTGTTCATTACCAACGACTAACTTCGAAGCAGGGGCAGACCCACACTATTCCACACGTTGGCATAGGCCACGACTTCATTCCTACATTGTAGTGTAAAAGAATTTAGGATCATGAAAGATGTCACCGTATCATTTTGTTGTATGCAACCATATATATTTTGAAACTATAATAATAACATAAGGGAATTGGAATCTGGAAGGAATTGGAATGAAATGTTATCAGGTTTGACCAAGTGTTTGGTTGGTAGGGATGGAATGTAATCTATGTAATGAATTGGAATCTGTCTGTTTGGTTTGCAACAGAATTGGAATGGAATGATGAAAAAGGACAAAACCACCCTTTCTTTGATATTTTTTTAATAAAAAATAATTTTTTAATTACAAATAACAATAAAATTAACATTTATTTAAATTTATTCTGGCAACTCAGTTGCATCCTCACCGTATCTCTAAAAATAAACAAATCGGAAAACTGATGAACAAATCCAAACGAGAGCCACCAGGATATTCGACAGGAACAAAAACGAACTACAAACCACCACAACAGCGTACACAGCCACCATGATATCCAACGGGAAGAAATCGGAAAACTGATGAATAAATCCAAACGAGATCACCGTGTACAGAAACCACATATTCAGTTTCAACAAAAATTTGATACTCAATTTCTCGTTTTTAGGCAGGGAGATGTATTTAATTAGACATAATTGCAACAAGAAGAAACCTGCAAAACCAAAACGCAGAGAACCACCAAGGAGTAGTCATGGCGGCGGATAGCTTTCGTGATCGTTTCAACAATATTAGGCATCATGATGACGAAATAAAACAAAACCACTTGAAATGGCCGGCGAACCAAACGCCCCCTAAGTTTCCTTGGTCGAGTTGGCTTGCATGACCCTTCTAATATCCAAGTGCATGTTTGAATTTCGTTTGGGTCATTTTCTTTGTTTTTAGGTTTTAATTTCGGATTTATATATGAATCTAGAAAATAAATGTGATTAGATAGTTGAATATAGGACCTCACATACAAAAGCCAAGAAACTAACCGACAGATCAATGCTGTGAAGGTAACTTTTTAAAACCTTCACAGTGTTTTTGCTGTGAAG
>NW_020201389.1:33716-57346 GCF_001531365.2 Cynara cardunculus var. scolymus
ATATATATATATATATATATATATATATATAGGTTCAAACGAGAACCCCTGTGATTTACGAGAATGCGAGATCAACCTAATAACCTCAAACTTTTTTAATTAATAAATTAACTTATATTAAATATAAATAAATTAATAAGGACAGTAATATAATTAAGTAATTTTTATAATTTTTATATTATTTTAATTAGTCATAATTATCCCTTTTTTTCCTGCACGTTCGTTTCCACTCTCTTCTCTCCCCTTGTGATAATTGTGTGATTGGGTAACCATAACCTATCGAAACTATGATCAATCAAGTGTAACCATAACCTATCAAAACCATGAGTAATTGTTGTGATAAATGTGTGATTGTCTAACCCTAACCGAGTGGAACCATGATCAAATTGAGTGAGCAAGTGATGTTATAATAGTGATATCACATGATTATCACACCCATATCACACCAAATCGTTTAGTGGATTTCTCCTGTAATCGTTGTGATAAATGTGTAATTGTCTAATCCTAACCTATTAAAACCATGAGTAATCGTTGTGATAAATGTGTGATTGTCTAACCCTAACCGATCGAAACCATGATCAAATCGAGTGTGTAAGTGATGTTATAATAGTGATATCACATGATTATCACACCCATATCACACCAAATCGGTAGTCGATAATCTAAGTTAACCCTAGCCGAKCGGAATCCTTGTGATAATTGTGTGATAATCACATGATTATCACACCAAATCATGTTGATATAAGCGATAATGTGATAATTGTGTGATAATCACATGATTATCACACCCATATCACATGATAATCATATGATTAACCGTTTATTARATAATGATAATCATGATCGTGTAATCGTGTTAAAAGATTTTATGATATCATTTCCATTATTATCCTTTTAATTTTAATATTTTTTGAATCTTTTTAAATTTCAATTTTAATTTTAAAAATCTTTTAATTTTATTTTTTATCACAATATTAGGTTATTGGATTGTTCTCGCGTTCTCCTAAATCACAAGGGTTCTCGTTTGAACCCTTCCCTATATATATACATATATATATATATATATATATATAGAGGAGCGTTCAAATAAAAACTTACCCTATGTGTGTAAACCGTGTAAACCAATCTCATCCGTCCATTTTCTTGATCAATGGCTAAGATTAGTTTACTTTATTTTAGGAAATTAAAAATTAAAAAATATTAAAAAATTATTTTATTTCAATGATAAGGGCAAATTGGTAAACAAAAGTTAACATCAATATAACATCAATGAACCATTTTATAATGAAATCTTTTCACATTAACATTAATTCCATAAAGAACAAAATATAACATGCACCCGTTTCATCATATATTTATTTCATAAAAGAACACAATACATTACGCACCTGTTTCATTTTCATCCTACCAACTAAACGGATCAACTTCAATCACAAAGCAACATGGATCACCATGAACCTAGATGTATATTCAATCACAAAGCAACAAGGATAACCATGAAACTTCAATCACAAAGCACCTATTTCATTAACACGTATAATAAGCATAGACGGAGCAAATAAACCATTTTACAATAAAACATTTTCACATTGAAACAGTTTCATGACCATTGTTTTTTTAACTTTGTTTATGAAACTATTCATTACAATATTTTCATTAGGAAATAGAGAGATTATATTATTTCGATTTTTCAACTGTTTTGAAACGTTTGATGAAACCGTTGCATCAATAGTTCATTTTCCTTATTCCACTCATATGAACATGATTCATCATTATGAACCTTTTCATTATGAAACAATTGAAACCTTTTCATTAAAGTGGATAATATGCCTAGAGTATTAATTTGGACAATATGCCTAGAGTATTAATTTGGACAATATGCCTAGAGTATTAGATCATGAACATGTTTCATCATTATGAACATGCTTCATCATTATGAACATTTTCATTATGAAACAATTTCATGAAATTTGCCCCATATGAACCTTTTCATTATGAAACAGTTTCATTATGAACATGCTTTATCATTATGAAACATTTTCATTATGCATTTAATATAATATGCAACCGTTTCTTCGTAATGAAACCTTTTCATATGAACATTAATATATTATGCTATGGTAATATGAAACCTTTTTATTTTAAAACCTTTTCATATAAAACAGGTTCATAACCTGTAATTTTTTATACAATGAACATCAAATCATTCATTCATTACATAACAAGATAAAATCTTCATGAATGTTTCCAGCTTCATTGAATAAAAAAAACAAATCAATTTTTAATATTATAAAATATTAAAATCTTTAAATCATTCCATTTATATAATTTCCATTATTAAATTTCTTTATTTAATATTTATTAATAACTTCCTTATTTTTGAAAAAAATAATGAAAATGACCAAAGTGACCTTATTGATTAAATTTAATTAAAAAATAATAGAATTTTCCTATTGGTCGATTTTGGTTTACACGGTTTTTTAGAATGACATGGTTTTCATTTGAACCTGCCCCTTATATATATATATATATATATATATATATATATATATATGGAGATTTAAATGAGAATCCCTATGATTTACGAGAATGCGAGAACAACTTACTAACCTCAAACTTTTTTAATCAATAATTTAAATTATCTTAAATACAAATAAGTCAATAAGAACAGTAATGTAATTAGGTATTTTTTATAATTTTTATTTTATTTTAATTAATTAGAATTATCTCATCCTTTTTTGTTGGGATTGATCACGTTCATTATATCACTTTCTTCCTTTTCACTTTCTGCTATCATTTTCTTCCCATCGGTTCATAGTTTTGAAGAAAATTTATTGGAAAAACAGTTCTAATAATGATGATAAATGTACGATAATAGTGTGATAACATTAAAATTATATAGCTTTTTTCTGAATGGGTTGTAATCGTCCCAAAATTGGATTTTTATCGCATGTGATAAAAGCTACATGGTACTGTGTCTGTTAAATTTTTTATTAGATTATAGTTACTAGTACATGTTGATTTGAGTTTAATGTAGTAGTAATGTGGATTAGTAATATGTAGCTTGGGAACGTTGATGTTGTCGAACTCAATAGGTTAGTAATTGACAATTTTGATGTTTAAATTTGAAATTATCTGAAGATAGTTCTGTTGTAGATGATGAATGTTCGATAATAGTGTGATAACAATTATATTTTATAGTTTTTTTTTCTAAATCGGTTGTGTTATCATCAGGACTATAATGATATAGGGTTTTTTTTATCGCATTTGATAAAAGGTACATGGAATTGTGAATGTCAACATTTTTAGTCGATTTATAGTTATTGATACATGTTGATTTGAGTTTAATGTTATAGTAGTTTTGTAATTGAGAATTTTGATGTTTATCACATGTGATAAACATCCTAATTTGAAATTGTATGTTGCTGTAATCTTTGATGAGGTTGATTATCACATGATTATGACACTCATATCACACCAAATCGTGTAGCCGATTTCCTAAGTTAACCCTAGCGGCCTAGCCTAATGGAATCCTTGTGATAATTGTGTCATAATCACACCCAAATCGTGTTGAAATAAGCGATAACCATAATAGCCCACTATGTTATCCCAAATTATTGGGTTTAGTGTGATCGTGTTTTTAAAAAAATTTCACTTTGAATTCCAATATTACCTTTTTGCCTCTCAAATTCTTTTGAATTGTTTTTAATTTCATTTTTAATTGAAAATATCTTGTAAATTTGATTGTTATCACAATATGAGGTTAATAGGTTGTTCTCGTGTTTTCACAAATCACATGGATTCTCGTTTGAACCCTTATATATATATATATATATATATATATATATATATATATACAAGTATAGGTTCAAAACGAGAACACCTCTATTTTAAGAAAACGCTATAACACCATATCACACGTGATAATACGTGTGAGGGGACTTGGTAGTGTGCGGACGACATGTCGTGTGACCTAGGTCACGTCAAAAGTCGTTTACATCTCTAATATAGTATCACATCCAAAACTCCCATTTCACATGTGATATAATAGACGTGAGGGACCTAGCGGTGTCCGCCTGTACGAGCGACTTGGCCCACAACTTAGGTTGCGCCAAAGGTCTTTCGTGTCTTTAATTTAGTATCATATGTAATAAAATATTATATCACATGTGATTGACTATAATAAAAAGGTGTTCTCACTTTCTCGCAAAATGAAGGTGTTCTCGTTTGAACCCTTCCCTATATATATGTATGTGTGTGTGTGTGTATATATATATATATATATATATAGAGAGAGAGAGAGAGAGAGAGAGAGAGAGAGTAGGATCATATAAGACCAGCCTCTTTTCATGAAACTCGTGAAACCATATTTTTACATTTGAAACTTCAGAACAAAACACTGTGAATGTAGTCTTGACAATATTTTTGCTGTGAAGGTCCGGACTTTTTTAGCTTCACAACATTTTGTTGTGAAGTTTCAAGTGTAGAAATGTAGTCTCAAGGGTCTCACGAAAATAAGTTGGTCTCATGTGAACCTAAACCTATGTGTGTGTGTCTCTGTGTGTGTGTGTATATATATATATATATATGTGTGTGTGTGAAGATTCAAATAAAAACACCACGATTTTATGAGAAAAGTTCAATTGCAAACCGATTTTCGGTTGTGAACCGGAGACAAAGGAGAGAGCGACATGTGTCTCTGACGTCCACATTCAGTATGAATAACGAAGACATTCAATATGAATAACAAAGGGCATTCAGTATGAATAACGAAGGTGAAGTTCATGAACTATTAATGATGAATAATACAACATTCATGATCAATAACAGACAATCATGATCCGTGTTAAATTGATTCATTATTCATGATGAATAACCCGTGGACACAGGGGACACGGTCTCATTCTCCTTCATCCTCCCGTTCACAAGTAAAACTCGGTTTTCATTTGAACCCACCCCATATTTATATATAGGGAGGATGGAACGAGAACATGTCAAAAAAGAGAACAAGAAAACGGCCAAATCACATGTAAATCACATGTGATTATAGAACGAGTTCAACATAAGGATGAGCGGGCGACCTGGGACGCAACCTTAGGTCGTGGCTAAAGTTGCATGAATCACATTTAATTTTACACGTGATTTTGGTGTAAAATCATATGTGATTCTAATGTAAAATTACATGTGATTCAACTGTTTTCATGTTCTTTTATTTTGTTAATTTTATCGTATGAACCAGAAACATATATATATATATATATATATATATATATATATATATATATTAATAAGAACATAGCACATGCAGAGGAGGGGTTATCCCACAATTAAATTGTGAATCTTGTGTAGGTAAGACATTTGATCGATTATGACCAAAGGAACAAGTGGACACCATATTAATTGCACTCCAGCATGGATTTAGGGGTAAACGTTGATCAAAGGACCACCATGCACACATTAGATTGAATGGACCAAACAAACATCAAATCGGTTCATTTGGGTAACACCACAAATTCAAGATTGTGATGGCCTCGTTTTGTGTATGTATATATGTCTATATATACATATATAACATATAGGGGATGGTTGGATTCAAAAGAGAATACCATCCTTTTATGAAAACGTAAATTCAAATATATTACATGTTGTACTATATTTAATCACATGTGATTAAATAAGTAATTTTTAGAATTTAAAACAAGGAATGTGCACGCGACTTGATCCGCAACCTAGGTCGTTGCCAAGGTCATCGGACTCTCTATCACATGTGATTAAATACAATGATATAAGTGTGCTTGCTTGAACCCACCCACATGGGGGATCATTTTCAAATGACAACATGAAAAATGTTGAGATAATATTCCAATGAGAACTGCCCTCACGTGTAGCTTAGTTGGCAAAGGGTCGAAACGATTTTTCTCAAATACACAACAGGTACAAGGTCGAATTATGCGGGAGACGTGCTTGAACCCCTTTACTAGTCTCAGTCGCTGAATCAGCTCCAAAATATGTTCATATATGTGGGTCTGGACATAGTTGAAACATCCTTCCAGAAACATGTAGTAATTGTTTACGACATTTAATGATGCTATCATCGTAATTCATATCATGTTACGTAGGCATTATCGTTGAAAAAAATGAGAGGCTATACAGTGGCAGAACACAAGCCTTGCAATCGAAAGGGCCGAAAAAAATATCTACTATATAATAAAAACTATTTTACTTTTGGATTCGTATTTTTTTCGCTAATTAATATACATAAAACCTAATATAAAAATAATTATATATTTATAAAAGTTGTCTTAATTTTATCTGCAATCTACTATTCATTTACTCACAATTCGATACAAAATTTTCAGTTTTCAATTGTACTTGTTTTAGTTTCTACTAGAAAGTAGATTTTACTCACGTAATTCCTACAAATATATAAATTTCATGGTGTTTAATTGGTTTAACAAGAAACTAGTATGCTATGTTTACATTTTTAGATTGGACAATGTATATATACAAAAGATCATCCGTTTTATTAAAACTGATTACATCGTTTTATCATATCATGTCATCGAGTTTGATTATATATCTCTTGTATTTTCATCGGCAACCCATTAGTGTATGGCCTCCTAAGACATGCATTAGCACGTGTTTATTTAATCGACGAATTACTGTTTATCGCGGTCGTTATTAATATTTTATTAACTTTACAATTATGAAGACTTTTTGTTTGATCGTTATATCATCAAAACTTCATTTCAAAATATTTTGTAATCATAATATTTAAGGTATTTATTTAAGTATAAAATTATCATTTTAAAACTCCAAATCTTCTTAATAATTGTTTCACAATAAAATATTTAGCTCTAAATATAGAAACAAACAATATTTAGCCCAATCAAAATGACAAATAAACAATATTTAGGTTCACAAACAATGAAGAGACCATGTTATTATTTAAATAAAGCATTTGATAGACTTGAAGTCTATTGTCTTTAACGGTGATTATGTGGGGGGAAAGGTAGAGGGGCCATGGCCCCCTAAGCCCCTTAAGCCATCCGCCCCTGGTTAACTGCTGTAGTGGCATGTTTAATTTTAAATTTGAATTTTAATGGTTAACAATAATGAAACATATTGGCTCTCATCATTAAAAGTACATGTTCACTACTAATCACTAATCAATAATCACATGTGAATATGTAATTTAACATTATGATACAATACATGAGAATATACAAACTAACACATATTTGTAAATTTACCACTCTAAATCATTACAATATTATAAGTATGCTACCTTTTCTTAGAAAACAAGAAAATTGATAGTGATTGGGATGAAAGTTGAACATAAAGTATGTGATGGAGATATGATATGATATGATAATATACAATTTCTTTTTTTAAATAACAAACAAGAAAACAACCAAAAGAGTCACCATCCATTGGAAGGGGTTGAGGGAAGAGAACATGAAAGAGTTTTCTTCAAGAAAATAAGATAATCACTTTGTCAACTATATTTTTTAAATAAAAAAACTATTAAACTTTTTAATTTTAAATGATTAAATTTCTGAATTATTTTTTTAATGAAAGAATCAATAAACTTTTTCATTTTATATGATTAAGTACCTGACAGTTTTTCAGTAAATCAAACCATCGAATGTTTAGAAATTGGTTATATATATCCTTTTAACCAAAAAAAAAAGCTATTTGTAATGGTTATCTTTTGATTCTCCCTCTTTTGATGGATAAAAAATAGATCAAAAAGAGAGAGATTAATTACAAGGATCAAAAACATGTTAGGCGATATGAAGAACGGACAACGTTGGGGCAATGGAGAATGGCGAGGGGGAACGATATCGTTGATTGCAAGGGGTTTTAATGGCCACGGCAAAGCTAATTTAGGTTTGTTTTTACTTTAAAACGTTACTAGTTAGTTATAGATAGTTTTTTTTAATTAAAAGATATAGATAACCAATTTTTAAAAGTTCGATGGTTTATTTCTTCAAAAAAAATGTTTAAGAACTTAATCATTCAAAATGAGGAAGTTTAATTATTTTTTCATTAAAAAAAATAATTTACGGACTTAATTATTTAAAATAAAAAAATTCAGTTATTTTTTTATTAAAAAATAGATCAAAAATTTGATCATATAAAATGAGATAGTTTTTTCTGAACTTTTCCTTTTATATTTCAATATATTTTTTTCATTTTGTGCTATGGTTGACATTATAAAGTTTAAAAAAAAATTAACGAATTAACTTTCATATTTTGAGCAATTTTTTTTAAACATCGATAACAAATAAATTTATGTGTTTACTAGAAATTTGAAAAAATGGTCATTTTGATCTAATAAGTGATCATAAACGGGTTATTGTGGTAAAAATTAGGGGTGTTCATCCAAATCGCCAAATAGCATAAACGACCCACACCACACCGCACCACACCATCATCCTCATTTATATACATTTATATATAATTTAGAATTTACGTTATATTTTTGGACTTTCATAAATTAACTTTAAGATCCAAAGTCCCATCATCCCATAGCGCCTTTTGGGAGTCAGGTCTTAAGGATCGAGATGAAAGAAAAAGTTGTACACGTCACAACTCACACGTCTAATTTAGTTAGAAGTTTATTTGTTTTATTTCTTATACTATTTTTAATCATGCAATATGTATTTGAGAATCGGATATATTGAAACTCTTTTTGTTTTTTTGGACTATAATCATTTTATCGTTGATTTTATAATATATTTTTAAACTTATAATTTTTGGATTGTATGCATAAAGTGTGATAGGTACAAACCGGCCATTTGGTGCAGTAGGGTTTACGGTTTAATAAAATGTTCAAATCGAATATGTGATGTGGTTTGCGGTTTAACCCCAAACAGCAACAAGACGTACCACCGCAAACACCCCTAGCAAGATTTGAAAAAGATCCCAAAAAAAGACCAATGAATAATTATATTTTAAGTGATTAAATATCTGGATATTTTTCTAACACATAAATCCCTATATTTATTAAGAGGGAAACGTTCAAAAAAAACCCAATTGACTTTATTGTTTGAAACGATTAAGTCATTGGACAATTTTTTGGAATGAATAAATCCTTGGACATTCTGGAATCTATTAAATAACTTCTTAGACTTTTTAAAACATGTTAAATAGATCCCCATTATTTAAAAATATAACTTGTAACCTGAATAAGAGGTAAACCTTAGATTTAAAAAAAAAAACTAAAAATATGGCTCCCCATCTCCAGTCCCTCATCTTTTCCCTCTCGTCGCCACACCACCGCCTCCCTCCCTTCTCCTTCGCGTCAACCTCTCCTTGCTTAATGCCCAAACACCGTCGTCTCCTTCTCCCCCTTCGCCACCGCACCACCCCCGTCGCCGCACCATCGTCCCGTCGCCGGTCGCTGTTGTTGCATCGTCGTCGGTCCCGCTGCAGTTTGATATGATCTAATCAGGTTTGCTCCAACATTGTTGTATCTTATATTTGTTAAAACCTCATGAATGAAGAAGGTTTCTACACTTTGCTTCTGATTTAGCATCAATCACAAAATTCTTGCAAACGGCAGCTTTAAGTTGATTCTTGCAAACAGTAGCTTTAAGACCTGGACTAACAGGGTTAGTATTCTTTAATCCATTCTTACCTTGGATTTTTGACTTGCTTTAAACACCATAGACTGGGGTCTGCATACATGCAGAGGCAACATTTCCTGGAGGGATACCTTCATCCAATGACATAGAACTCTGAAGGCAACATGCTTCAGAAACAAATTGCATCTCTTTCTTAATTAACATCTCGCCAACAGATTCATGATGCGATTTTATGATGATGGATGAGATATTATTGTTTGATAATATAATTGTTTCTGTGAGTCCACTCTCACCATGAAAAAACACTTTAAGCATAAATGCTTAACCGGATAAAAGACACTTACCATAATTTACTTTGATGACCGATAATGTTAACCAATAGGACAAATAAGGGTATTAATTTTGCGAGTAAGCACTTATCCGACAAGGGTTTAGTACCTTTTTTTCAACAACTAAACTCAAAGTGTTAATCCCCAGTCCTCACTCATAGGATTCAAAAGTAACTCATGATATATTATTAGTCATCCATTTAAAGTGCTCAATTCAATGTTAAAAAAAGAAACTAAGAAGAATATACATTCATCAAAAGAAGCCGGCTAGATTATTGGCATAACCCACACAATTATCATATACCAATTAGTCATATAAGATGAGCATTATATTTGAATTTTACATTACAACCAAATTCATAAAAGATGATCATTATAGTTATCATATACTAATTAGTCACAACATTAAAATGTTCTTCAAAAGTTTAAATAAATTAGTTGATACTAATGATCAGGCATTAATATTTTTCCATTTGATTTTGTGTAATATGGATTCCATGGTTCTTTAGGATAAGTGCTTAAATAAATGGCCCTTGGGAAGGCAATGACATGTAGCAATTGCTTGGAAACGGGACATAATGCTAGTACTTGTAAGAATGCAAAGAAGAACCCACCACCTAAACTTGTTAAGCCAAAAGGTAGACGAAGACTCTAACATTCCAAAACCGACTACAACAAGAAGAACCAATAGAGGTGGAAAAGGAAATAGAGGTGGCAGGATACCATCATATGTAGGGGTCTCTTATAATCCAATCATAGGAGAAGCAATGATTGGGGTAAGCCATTATTTGTTTTTCAGATTCAAGTAACATTTTTTATGACTATTACTTACAATTTATCTTCATCATTAAAGACATCCTCAGGTGTGCTACAACCAGTATGACCCGAAGGCATCCTACCATATTCAATTTCAAGAGAGGCAGTTGTTAACGAGGAAGACCGTGATGAAGGTGATACTACTGTTGGTGATGAAGAACATCATGAAAGTGATGATGTTGTTAGACATCAAGAAGGGTTACAATAAAGTCAAATGGTTGTATCTCCACCAGAAATTAATGATGCAAATGAAGCATAGTTCATATCATGACCTTAACATAGATTAGTCATTACTTTGGTATATTTTAGGGCAACTTTTGGTATATTTTGGCGTAACATTTGGTATATTTAGCGCAATTGTTGATATTTTTTTGCGCAACTTTTGGTATATTTGGCGCAATTGTTAGTATTTTCTTGGCACAACTTTTGTTACATATTTTGATTCAACTTTTGGTATGTATTTTGGTTTAACTTTTGGTAAAATTATGCCCAAAATACGTATGCAAATTATTATGCTTTGGATACAACTTTTATATGTTTTGTGAAGAGTAATGAGAATGGTATATTTGTTTTTTTTATAAATGTAAGTATTTTTTTCATTCAAAAAATGTTTAAGGACTTGATCGTTCAAAATACGAAAGTCCATTGGTTTTTTCGGACTTTTTACACTAACAAAATGTATTTAACAGATTTTAGAAAGTCCAAGGACTTATTTAACAGGTTTTGTAATATCCAATGACTTATTTAACAGGTTATAGAATATCCAATGATTTATTTGTTCCAAAAACTTGTACAAGGACTTAATCGTTTCAAACATTAAAGTCCATTGGGTTTTTTTTGGACTTTTCCATTATTAAAATCGAATAAAATGGTGCTTTTGATTAATAAAATGATCAAAAAACCAATTATTGTAGTAAAAATCATAATTAAATACATAGCTTTCAAAGTTAAAAAGGGAAAAAATTACAGGGAAAAAAATTACATGGAAATAATCAGCTCTCTCTCTCTCACACAACTCGCCTACTCTCCAATGATCGCTCTCAGCAACTTAACGGTTGCTAACTTCCCTAGCTTGTTGGCATCTTTCTGCCGCAGCACAACTCCCTCAATTTCGTTCTTTGCCTTTCATGCTCTTAATCTCTCATAGTTCACTATGCCTCTTCAAATTGGGGTTAGAGTGTCATAACATAAGTGTTTTTTGTGTCCTTTTTGAACTATGATTGATTGTAAGATTGAGAAGTTTATTAGAGGAACACCAATTACTTGTAGTAAATTTGGTATCTTTAATCACAAAGATCAAGATATGGTAGCTTTAGGGTATATTGGTTTACTTTTTGGACATTATCGTATGTGCTCAATGCTACAAATGGCACAATTTTTTGTATATTTGTTTGTTAGTTGGACGAGCACATCCTTTAGTATATTTTGTATATGAGATAACAACAGTTTTTCAGTATATTTTGTAAAGAGAATGAGCACAACTTTTACATACATATGTTTATAAGTTAAGCTTTAGAATGATTAATGAAAACAGTATAGTCGTTAAGAGATAGGATAAGTCATGATTGAAGTCGCTTGCTATGCATCAACTATAGGGATGTTATAACACCATTTAATCATGTTATCTCTTCATTTTATTTTCCAAGTTCCATTTATTGGGTCTCTTATATTTTGATTTTCCAGCTTTCTTGTTTTGGAGGTTAAATATAGGAATGAATCTATCTACATCAATTTAGTGCTAAATGGTGGAAATTGTTTTGCTTGTGGACACGAAGTTATAGGGTAACACCCGGTTTTCACTATTACAATAATGACAAGATTATGTCCATTTAGGATTCTTAAATCTTTAAAATAATTGTCAAGCCTGATGATATCATATATGTTGATTTTAATTGATAGTTTAAACTATTTTATTCGGTATGGAGATGTTTACATCTGATATAAATATTAAGATATACCATTGGAGAGACGATATTTTGAAGATTTAGAAAATATCCTTGTTGGAAACAAATAAGAGAAGAATATATCTAATTAATAATCATGGTAATGAAGTTATGTAATATAATTCAATATATATATACACACACATATATACTACAATACTTTATTATTATTTCTATTTAGAAAAGTTTTGTTGTTTTACATCAATTACCTAGTGTTGGTCCCTGATGGTTTAATGACTTATACTACATATGTTTGTAGAAGAGGGTTGAATATAAAAACAACAAATTTTAACCTTTTAATTATATATTCTATATTTTGTTTA
The DNA here is from genome assembly GCF_001531365.2 of Cynara cardunculus var. scolymus. NCBI lineage: Eukaryota > Viridiplantae > Streptophyta > Magnoliopsida > Asterales > Asteraceae > Cynara > Cynara cardunculus. The sequence goes on from NW_020201389.1 coordinate 46,721, forward strand.
AAACAGAGAATTATATATTTGTTGTCAAAGCTAGGAAGGTAAAACATGTTATCCTAAACAATCTGACTGGTGACAAATTTGCTAAAAACTGAAAGAGTAATAGAAGAAGGCACTCTTTCATGTATGAAGAACTAAGATAGTCTTCAGAGGATGTGAAACCAATTTAAAAAAATATGCACTTAGCAATTCTTCAGAAGAGGGAAGTTACATATGATCCAGAAACAACCTTTTATAGCAGTCCATGCATTAAAGGCAATAATGTAAATCCAACGCGTGTCTTCATTTGATTTACTGATCCATGTACCTCTCTATTTTTCATATAAATCATTTCATATGATGTACATACTTGTTGCTTCAACCCATCCTTCTGTATGCCTACTGAATAGTGAAGTAACTATGGTACCGATCAAATAGTGCTTTTGAACTTGCTTTTCCTTACATGCTGAGCATGTTCCTATACCTAGAAAAGGGTTGGAAACTTGGTCCCAAAATATCTTCATCTAGTCTTCATCCATGCTTTTGTGTGCAGAGTGAAAAGTAAAGTAAGTGAATATTACTTACATTGGTGATATGTTGGACATGTTCCCACATTAATATTATAGATGGTAAAAGAAAATTGGACCCAAAGTCTTCACTTCAAATCGGCTTACCGGATATCATTTGTCAAACCATCTGACTTATATGTCTTTTGATTTTCTATCAGTTAGATGAGAATACCAATTCACTGGTGTCGTTCTAACTTCACTTCAACTAGTCTCCAATTTTGTTGTAGACATTTTGCTTGATCATATAAACATATTACAAAATAGGACATACAAAGAAAATCCTATCTAAAAGGATGCTTGGGTATTCGAAATACAAGCTATATTCAGATACACCAAAAACACATTCTTATGAATTATGAAGCTGAAACATCGGATGCTATAATAACTTATAATAAAATGTGGGTTCTTGAAAATCATGGTGAAGTGACCATGAGGCAGGTCAATTGGATTCTTCCATTCGGATGGAAGACAATCAAATCAAAGATTTTATCTCACATTTTATTTAAGATATAAATCTGGTGGTGACTAGGATCCAAAACCTTAAACTAATAATTTTCTTTGTTGAGCAAGGTTTGGATGTTAGTCATTTATGTCATATCCAATAGCGAAGTATATCAGATATGATTAATTGTGTTATATCCGATAGATAATATATATTGGATATAAACACTTGTGTTAATATCTAATGCATATCAAATATGACCATTACACGACAAATATTAAGAATTTCATTCAAAGTGTTGAATCGGATACTAGATGTATTATTTACAAATCCGATAATAATACAAATAGACAACCGTAAAATGAACACTTACAAAATGGTATTGAAACTCATAAGCGAAATAAAAATCGAACTCATAACTTCAATAATCCATTTTTGGATTATTTTTGCATTTTCTCTTTTTGTTCTTTTCTCTATTTAATTGTTTTTAAAAAATAAAATTATTTTTTAAGGCTTTTCTTTTTCCTTGTTTTCTCACTTTTCTTTTCCCCTTTCTTTTCTCTATTTAGTTGTCATCTACGCAAAATTTAGAACGACAAGAAAATAAGATACATTTTCATTGTTTGAAATCTTCATCTTCAGGTTTCTCGAAAAAAAACTCTCTTTCCTGGAGTACATTACTTATCTTATGTGCGAATATTCTGAGAGTTGATCAAGAAGAAATTTTGGAAGATTTGGACTTATGGGATAAGAGGTAGTAGCTTTCAGGTGACTTGTTCTTTAGGATTAAAAATGTGGTTCTAATCGAAGGGAATCCAAATTGACTAATCTGGATTTCCTAAGTGCTTCTTCCTTTGGCATTTCATCAGCTAATTCTTCTTCTAGAGTCATCTTGGCTTTTCCTCTGATTTCGGATGTTCACCCAAGTTGGATGTTTTCTTCTTTTCTTTATCCACTGACTTTGGATATTCATCCCAATTGGCTTGTTTTCCTCATTCGAATCACTTTATCGAATGACTACGTAGTTCGTTGCTCCCCTTTAATAGTTGTATGGATTGAGCAAACTTTGAGATCTCAACTTTTTCTACCATTTTGAAGCTGGTAGATTCATTAGCATCATTGACAATCTAATCATCGTCTGATGAACTCATTTCATTCTCCTTTACCTTCATTATGGTTCTACAATCCGAACCATTATGATTGAGTCATCAACAATTTTTCACCCATTTCTTTATTTCCTGCAACTTTATTTAAGCTAATGAACTATTTGTTGGTCCCAAACGGATCTACAAGAGTTTTAAAGGTAACAGTTTGTAGAAGGGGGTGAATACAGATACACAATTTTCATTTTTTAAATTCGTTTATTGATAGAAGAAGATCAATATGGAATTTACAGATTGTTATGAAAGAAGATAAGATTAAGACCTAAGCTAAACAATCTTAGAAACACACAAATTGACAGAAGATAAGAATAAGAGAGAAGAGAGTTAGAATGGGAAGAAGGTGCTTGCTGAGAAGAGGAGTCTACTCAGCTATTAATACCAACTGCATTTAATGTAAGTCATAAGGTACAAGCCATGTGGCAAGCTTCTAGTGGAGAGTTTATCCTTTATCTTCAGATAAGCAGGTTTTTAGCTACATATGAACAATTGCTTTTCACAAAGTTGGTAATCACGTTTGGAGATAATAAAATAACTCTGTATGTGTACTTTTCCTTGTGATGTATAGGTTTATCTTTTTTGTGCAAGAGGATAAGACAAAAACTAATATTGTAGAGCAAGATTCATTTGATCACTGACACTGATTCATCTCTAAAGGTTTTTCAGTGTTCGTTGAGTTTTGGTCAGATTTCACACTTCAATTTAGACACACTTGTTATCACTAAATCCACTTCAGATCACGTACAATTGTCTCTATCTTCAGCTACTTCTTTGAAATCGGTGAAGGTTAATTTCTTGCGAGTTTTGTCTTTGAGGAATACTTATTCTTTGAGAAGTTTACAATACATGTTCAACAATAACTTGAACAGACTCGGAAATAATTGCTAAAACTAAACAGAAGTAGAACAAACATATTTCACTAAGTATGGAGGGTCATCACCAAATCATCGAGAGAGTTTCCAGCAACAATCTTCCCTATTTGATGATGGCAAAATAACATAATAGAAAATTTCTTATGTGTTTCAGTGTGGAAAAAGAACTTGTAAGATATATGTCCTTTTCACTTCTTTTTTGGGATCTTTTTCCTTGTTGGAGAAAAGTATTTTTTTTTTAGATTTTTTTCAGCCAAGTGAGTATCGAGTTTGGTGGCTGAGAATTCAGCCATGATCTAGCTCTCTATCCTCTAATGTCTAAAGGAAAAGTGTCAAGCGTAAGGCTTCTTCTGGAACTCTGGGAATTCTAAAATGATCTGTTATTTCTATATAAGATTTTAAATGAGAGTGTGGATCTTCAAATGATACCCAAACTGATTCATTGCGAAAATCATTTGAAACATTACCGGTTTTGGTTCAAAAGTTGTTGCGGTCATTTCGAGTCTACCTATTCCCGCAGCCAATTGACCAAATTCAGAAGTAGCGTAGTCTCGTATTCCTCTAGTTTTATCATCGACAATTTACCCGTAGCCTCCCGAGGATGTGGTGGTGGATTATCCCCGATGGTACGGTTTAAATTGGGGTTTTGCCGATTATTTTCCATCTTCTACGTCTTCAAATGGTTCATTCTAATTCAATATCGAGAGATAAAAGTTCACCATGTTGTAACCGGGCATACAACATGGAAAATACAAATGAAACGAATGACCAAGACTCAAATGAAAGTCAATATCTCAAGATAGAAATTGCGCCAATCCCCGGCAACGGTGCCAAAAACTAGTAGCTATTGATCGTTCGTGTTCACACAATGGGCACAAAGTCCCCACAATGGCGGTGCAAGTGCACTCCTACACTAATATCGCTTAAAAGTAATAGAGTGGTAAAGTACCGAAATCGTTTCCACATGGATTGAACTACTAAGAATCGGAGAACTTCGTGAACTTCTTGAGCATGTTTCGATTTGTGAATAAAAGTTGGATTTTGTTAAAAAGCTTTAAAAGACGAGATAGACTTATAAATAAAAAATGGGCATGGGTTGTAAGTATTCCTTAAGATAAAAACAATAATATAATGGTCAGAAACTTATGAGATGTTTATAAAAATTCCAATCTCTCGAAAGTGAAGATTTATAAGCAGATCCCACAAAGTTCCCACTCTCACCACTCCGAGGCTTGCTGATTTAGCTAAAAAGAAAAAAGGAATGAAATTCATACTCAAATCTCTTTGTAATACAAATTTTCAATGCTTGAACCTTAGATAAATACATACACAATTTGTATCTCTAAGTAATTATCAAATACTTTCTCAAATCTTTGTGCATCACTTAAGTCGTATTTCGAATCTGCCCATCGCTGGGTCAAAGATCTATTGTTAAAACTTCAAAGTGATCGGCTTATCCGCGTTGAGTTTTAGTCCCGGTTTAAGTGACCAAGTTTACGAAGTGGTAAAGAATAAAAACACCCAAATATTGCATAAAAATCCTAAGTTAACTCACACTCACACCCACAGAATTATTTAGCTCATAATAGACATGCAAATGATAATATAAGACAAGAAATAAAACTTAAATGAAACTTTCATTAAAATAGAACAAAATCCTATCGTCACAATGGTGAGTCTGTGGACAGCATATTACAATTAAGAAGTTTTTTAATACAAGATAATTAAATGCTAAAACTTAACTTAAGAGTAGAATGTAGAGAGACATCAGCTGAGTTGAGATTTGGATGCTATTCAAATGAACTATTACCTTCTTTATATAGGAGAGGAAAGGATAGCAAAATAGCCATAGGATCATAGAAACTCACGTCTGTAATTACGGACTCAGCTAAACGATAAAAGAAATTTACAAAATTGGCATCTGTCTGCAATATCCTACCTCCATAATTGGTGACCTACCCACTAAACTTTAAGAATTTTACATTTCCTACCTAGGTCCACAATTGCGGAAGTGTCGTTTTGCGAACCTATTAGATGTTGGCCATGGGGAAACCCTAGTAAAAATATTTATCTTGGGAAGGAGCATTTTTTTGAATTGGCATTGACTCTCTCCCTTGTCCGCAATTATCAACCCACAACCCTCGCCCACGTCTCATTATTCTATATAAATACAAGGGAGTGGGGATCAAAATTTGCACCCCGTAAAAGTTAGCTCTGCAAAAAAAGCCCACGTGGTTCTCTCCAGCAAAGTGATCTTCCACGTTGGTAACTTCGCAATTTCTTTGTAATGGCTCGTGAAGTAAGTTTTTCTTAACCCGTATCAACATAAACTATTCTAGTTAACAAATATAGTTAGATGATTTTGTATTTGGATTAGGGTTTCACTCGGGCGCGACAAAGTGTAGGTTTGCGAAAAGCCAGGTCTGCAATTATAAAGTGTCAATGAAACTCCACAGGACAAATTCGCAATTATGGACTTAAGATATTGCAGACAAAGGCCGATTATGTAAAAAAAATTATCGTTTAGCTAAGTCCATAATAACAAATGTGGACTTATAATTGTTTTAACAAACTTAAAGAGAGAATAATCATGAGAAGAAACCAACCTTGAGAATTGAACATTTCAAGAGATTTTCAGTATATCACATTTGTTGTAAACGTTTATTATTTTATTTTATGTTCTAGAATATGCACATGGATCGATGATATAGATCTACTCATAATATCACGTATTCTTTTATAATTATTAATTAACATTTTGATTTTAATTATATTTTGGATACAAACAATAAAATAATTTCAGGTTGGTGCGTGTGCTTGTTTTTTTATTCTATATTCCATCTAACAAAGAATAAAATATTAGATTCCATAATAATAATAATAATAATAATAATAATAATAATAATAATAATAATAATAATAATAATAATAATAATAATAATACAAATTATATAAAGAACAAGAATACGACTTGTTATTAGGGACGGACCCAGAAATTTTTTCAAATGTGGCGTCGTTTGACTAATTGAAATAAATATACGAATTTTTTTTCAAACGGTAACACCATTTGACTAAAAAAATTTCACTAACATGATTCGAACTTGTGTCTGGGGTGGAATAAAAACCTTGCATATATACCAACTTTACCAAATAAAACTTGTTTTCATTGTAGTTTCAAAATACATACAGTGACACACAATAAATTAATACGGTTGCAATATTCACGAAACCTAATTTTTTTACCCTTCGGCGGAGAAAATAATACGGTGGCATGTGTCACCTATACTACATAACTAGGTCCGTCCATGCTTGTTATAACATTTATTTATTTTTATTATTTAAAAGAAGCATAGGATTCGGGCAATTCAGTCTAAAAGTAGACAAAAATACTTTCTTTAATTGTCGAAGGATAATAGAAAAAATCAGATTCATACAACATCGTATTAAGTTATATCTTTTAATTTTAATTCTATAAAATTTAGGAGTCGTTTATTAAATGTTTATCGAGTAAGCATTTATGGATGTCACTTATCTTATCGAGTAAGTATGACAAAAACAAAGAATTTTACTCAATAAAAAACATTACTCATCCAAGACTTTTATGATGTAAGCATTTATAGGATAAAAACGTTTACCAACTACCATTTTAATGACTTCAAGAAAATAAGGGTTTATAGTAATAAAGAATTTGTAAATGAATCCTTACTTTCAAAGTTGTATTTTACCAAAAATTTAATTATACATATATTTGTACAAAAAAGTTATATTTCTTCTTCCTATTAAAATCTCTATTTCTGCTAATATTTCACGTCTTTCTATTATGGAGCTATATTGCAACAAATCATCTTTTTTTCAACCATTGCTTCTATGATCTTTGGCCGAAAACTTGATGTGAGGGGGCCCACCTCCCATGTGATTTTTCCACCCATGTGCAAGACTACAAGAGTTAACACTTTGTGTTTTTTTTTATCCTTTTCGTGAAAGCCGTGGCTTAAACTGACTAAGGAGAAGCTTTATGAAACTGAAACCTTCGATCGGAATATGGATGAGATTATGATAGCACATTGAAAGAAAGCGGCTCGTGGCTTTCATATCATTTTAGTCGGTTTGTCCAAAGCAACCTTTTTTATCTTGGTATTATAAGACGGCTATCAAGGTCTGCAAAAACATCTGAAAAATGATTCCGTTAAATGAGTGACATTTTTTTTTTTCATTTTATCTTTTTGTGTTGTCGTTTACCACAATGAAAAACCACAAGGACCAAAACTATGAAATCGATTTTAATGTATAAAAGACAAAAAAAAATCGATAAAAGGACGAAAATCCCCTCATTCAACGAATTCTTTTAAAAACCGTTAAACAAATGGGCCAAATCCACACGTTTTTATAAACCACGATGAACATCTTTTAATCTTAAAATAAAGTGATAAAAAGTGTTATAAACCACATAAACCAAATTTATAGTTTACTTTTTTTTAAAGAAAATTATGGTATATTTCTCTAATTGGTTATATAAATGTTTTTGGTATGTTACTATATTTCCTTAATTGAAATAAAACATACATAAGAATATAGCTTCTAAAAATATGTTTTCTCTTATTTTGATACAGTTCACCGTTATAAAAAAAAAACTTAAACCATTAGGGTGGTGTCTGATTGTTTTGATCTTAGACTCCAAATGTCAAAAGTGTCCGGAGGTTTTCAGGTTTAAATCGAAAGAGTAATAAAAATCTTCTTGTAGCCATGAAGGTTCAAATATGATGATTCCGAACTACCCACAAAGCAGATGATCGTCTTAAAATCAATCAACTCACATAGTAGGTTAATAAAAAAAAACTTATATAAAAGATATTATTTATGTTTTTCATAGCTTTTTCTGTAATGAAGTACAACCTAATATTTGAATTATATATGCCAATTGAAATTATAACGTATGACTTGAGGGCTATATCTAATGAATTTCCTTTCATCTATTTTTGACTATTTAATGTCGGCTTTAAATGTCGGTATTGACTTTTGTTGAAACCAAATAATATTAGGATCCTTCTCCAAAAATAAATAATAATATTATTAGGATAATAATTTGTATAGTACATGAAACAAACAAAATAAGAAACCAATAAAACCTTGCTCCAAATAATTTATTTCCTTATTAAAATACAGATAATTTTGTTGGTCCCGTACATAATCCGTCTTCAAAAACAGCAACATTGGGGATAGTTTTTGCTCATATAACAATTCAAGCTAGTGGAAAGCCTGAAATTGAATCCTAAACTGAAATTGAATCCTAAGTCTTTTACAAACTGAAGAAATTAAAGTAATACAATATAAATATCATTTACCTATTTTAAGAAAGTTTAGGGGTTGTTTTTTTACCTCTTAATAGTTCCATTAAAAGCCAACCTCTGAATCGTTAAAAGTTGAATCTTATTTGACAAAAAAAAAGTTTGTTTTTTAATGGTTATAAAACTCTCTGAATGATTTTGTATCATTGATCTCCCTTAACCATTAAGAACCCTAATTTTATTGTACACAATTACCAAATAATTATATTTCATTTTGCACTATATCATAAGAGTTTATTAATCATTTTGACCACTTAATTATTTTACACCAAACAATTTAGCAATTGGCAAACAACCCCTTATTTTTTTATTTTGATACGGATGGGTGGAATTGAGCACAAGCACTAATATTAAATATAAATCTTCACGTGAGATGGATACAAAATCCCTTGATTAGGGTGTGAGATCTTTTTGTTTATATATAGAGAGATAGAGAGAGACAACGTTTCAAATGCAATTTATTATATTTGTATAATCAATGCAATTTAATTAATTGATATATTTATGGAAATAATGAGAGTTCATTTATAATGATTTGAATATTTAAGGAAGATGACTAAAGTTCCTTAATTATGATCAATACTTTATATTAATAAACAATCAAAAACATCTATGAAATCATATATTTATCAAATTTATGCATGGTTGAAATTGAGTTGTATTAGTTATACAAATATAAAGTGTTGTATAATAACTCACCTCTTTATATATATGCCAAATTAAATAAATAATATTAAAAAATTTAAGAACCGTAAATAACAATTTAAACCATAAATTTTTTTTGATCAATGATCCTTTAAGTACTTATATATATATATATATATATAGAGAGAGAGAGAGAGAGAGAGAGGAGCAATCAAATGAAAATCACCCTAATTTGTACAAACCATCCTCATACGTCGATTTCATTCTTTAACCTTATGAAATTTTTCATGAAATTGTTTAATCTTGTGAAATTGTTTCATATATTTCATATATGGTTATGAAATTGTTTCATATAATATTTAATGAAATTTTAATAAAATTGTTTCATGTATTTTTCTAAAATTAAAATAAGGAAGATGATAATATCCATGATTAACACCCTCCACAATACAAATAGTTAATCAACCTCTCATAATTACAAAAAAATAAACAAAATGAAAAATTATGATTGGTTGAATGTGGTTTTTATGGTTTGTACAAATTGAGTGGTTTTTTTTTTAACGTTCCTCTATATATATATATATATATATAGAGAGAGAGAGAGAGAGAGAGAGAGAGAGAGGGGTTGGTTCAAATACTAACCCATTTTTTTGTGTTAACTATGCTAACCAACATCAACCAATCATGTTCCATCTTTTAGTTAGGTTCAAATATAACTCACATATTAAGTGTAAGGGTATTTAGGTAATTTGTCATTTTTATGAAACTCTCCAATATTTTAATTGGGAGTTACAAATCTCAAAATATCACTAATTGATCTTCATGTAATAATGACATGAAGTTTCACATTTGTTCATCTTATTGATTTTTACATTTCATTCTTCCTACAATGGTTTTGATATTGTAAATTTCAAAAAAGTCCCTTTTGTAAAGATTCCGTTATAATCCGAGTAATATGGATAATCATAGAGTAAAACAGATCGACGACAATCAGAATGAAAAAGTTAAAAGCATCTACGAATACATTCAGAATTAGAATTCCGAAAGTGAAGAAAATGATCAAACCGTTCACGCACATGTTCACTCAAACGTCGACATATGTGTTCACTCATGCACATATGTGTTCAATTGGTTCACACAATATGTCCATTTGGTTCACATACATGTTTCAATTGTTCATTAGGTTCACACATTGTTTTGATGAAGATTATGAACCTAATTTTTCAATTGTTCATTAGGTTCACATATTGTTCATTAGGTTCACACATTGTTTTGATGAAGATTATGAACCTAATTTTTCAATTGTTCATTAGGTTCACACATTGTTCATTAGGTCTACACACATGTTTCAATTTTATCTGAATGTTGTCTCCTGGTAATCCTTCCAAATCCTCCATTGTTTTGATCTGGTAATCCTTCCAAATCCTCCATTGTTTTGATGAAGATTATGAACCTAATTTTTAGCTACTGATTTAAGAATTGATCGATGAGATTGACAGTTTCTTTATTGATTGGAAGTTACAGAATAGGCTGACAAAATAGGATACGTTAAAATCATTCACTTTTTACAATTCTACCCTCTGAACCATTGTGAACCTAATTTTTTATTAATATGGT
>NW_020201389.1:57406-58525 GCF_001531365.2 Cynara cardunculus var. scolymus
TATATATATATATATATATATATATATATATATATATATATATATATAAATTTGTAAAATCAACAAGTTTAAAGGTTAGTATTGTTAAATTATAAGGAACTGAAAAAAGCATCCAATGTAATAAAATGGAATTATGTGCTCATTTTCTCATTGAATTATCTAAATGACTTTTTTATATTTTAAATTTAAAATAAAACACTATTTTTTAGTCAAAAATATCTTACTACGATGGAATTTAAATTATATATATATATATATATATCAAATGAAGGTTAAAATTTGATTTCTTATATTTGCATCAATATCATTTATTTTTTAAGACTTTTAATCTTTAAAATATTGTAGGTAATTTAATCATGTATTGTTTGAGTGTATGGAACAAAAATTCAAAATTTCTTATGACGTTAGTATCTGTGTCACTTATTTTCTTCACTTTGTGAAACAACACTACATTTTTTTCATTCTATGTTGTTTAACTACGTGAAACAAAAATTCAGTATTTTATGTCGCATTTCAAATCAACGACACTTGTTTTTACATTATTAAACGACACTATATCATTTCATATTGTTGTTTCACAATATGAATCAATATTTTAATGTTTCACGTCAACGATCCTGTTTTATTTCATAATGTGAAACAATGCTTAAGTGTTAGCTAATATGTTGCGAAACAATAAGATTATTTTCCCTAACCAATATGGTGGTGTTTTTTACAAAATTATATAATTATTATAAAAAATAATACAATTAATAAAAACATACAAAAAATCTAATTTTAATAAATCCCTTTTTACTTTCATTTAGTACCATTTTCTTACTTTTAAGTAGTCATAATTTCAATTCGTTGAAATGCGTGATAATTGAGTCTAAACTTATTTGGTAATACTAGAAGTTACTTGTGCAATATAATGAGATAGATCTCGATTTTAATGTTCTATTTTATTATTTATCTTTGTAGATGTTATAATACGATTTTATGTGTTTTTAATAAAGCAATAATGATTTTATTTTGGAATAAAATATAAATTTGAAAATATCATGAAATTTTGAAAAAAAAATAGCAATGTTAATATCAAATCAACTATTTAAAATTTTTCATTTTTTATGTAATTTATTT
>NW_020201389.1:58943-65348 GCF_001531365.2 Cynara cardunculus var. scolymus
TGTTAGAACTCAATGATTATCCTAATTATATTTTAGATTTTTTATATTTAAAATGAGATGTCTATCCTATACTTGATTATGTTTATCTGCAGTTACTTACATAAATTCAGATATGGAGCTTTAATAAGTTGWACTTACGCACAATCTACTTCTAATCTTGAGCTTTAAGTAATATGCATTAATAAATGGTACTTTATGCATAAAAAATGATTTTTAAGAATTTTTGTCAAATGTTTTATAATATAGTATAGATTAATATTATTTTTAGGACTAAACCAAATGAGAACCGTTACAAAATGAGACTCGTGAGAACAAATCTAATCTATAAATTGATTCAAATCAATGGTCATTGGCTTAAATGTATATTGTAACAATAGCAAGTCTCAACCATATTTTATCTGTAACATTTTTTGAATATTTTCCATATTGAAATATTCGGCAATTTTACAAACTATAATTTGAATTAAATCTTATTTGCTTAAGGGGTTCACTGACAGTTGCTGAACGGTTTGATACAGAATATTAAGTGGTCAAAATCATTAAAAGCTTTGTATATATAGTGCAAAATAAAATATAGTAGTTTGGTAATGGACAGTCAGAATGACAACAAATTATCATTTTAACCCTCTATATGAATTTAGTTCTAAATGATAAATATATGAATACAACAACTACTTACAAATATTACTATATTCCTCCCAATCATGGTCAAATTCTTATCCGATGATAAAGAAAGCCTTGTGTTTTTATTTCTTAATTGATGCTAATGAACCAAGATTTGTAATAATTCCCCTCTTATATTTCTTACCTCATTACTGAACATAATATCTATCGAGATCAAACGTTTTTGACATAAAACATTTACATACAATTGAATTTCTTGTATTATTAGCCATAATCGAAGGGAAATTTTAATCTCAACAACATGGTCAAACTGAAAAACACAGATATGTATCATCAACTAACCTATACAACATGAATAAAAATAACTTGGAACCATATGTGGAGGTCATGAACAACCACATAATGATAGAACTATCTCTAATCAATAACTGTCAACACTTTTCTTCAGAACTCTGTAGACTTTATTCTTCATTGGTAATTTGAAATGTAACCAAACGTAAAAGATCTCAACAAAACATTGTTAGACGGAGATAATTAGGTGTATATACGTGAACATGTGAATTCTAACATAGGTTCACATGTGAATCTTGACATAACTTGTACATGAATCAATTTATTAAAACTTATAACCAAGATTATGAATTAGTTTAAGATTCATATGTGAACATTTGAATCATAACATAGATTCACATGTGAATCCTAATTATAATTTGTATGTGAATCAATTTACAACTTATCATCGAGGTTTTGAATCAGTTTAAGATTCATATGTGAATTTTATATAAATATCATAATGGATCTAAGTTAATGAAATTCTCATTTTTTTTTTTGCTATAATTTATTTAAATAAAATATTGATTATATTTTTAGATAGCTTAATTTAAAATAAAAATGGATAATCTAATTTAAAAAAAAAGAAAAAAAGAAAGTGGGTTGTTTTTTGAAAAAGAAATAAATTAGTGATTTAATGGCTTGGATTAGTATTCAATCATATAAATGTTTTAAAATGCCCCCCTCAACTTTCTTACGTTCTTTAAATTAATTCAATTTTGTCTATATTTACATATTTTCCTTTATGATCTTGGCCATGGAAAAATCTCATCTAATGATTGAGATCTCTTTTCATATTCTCAAACAATTTGGGCTCTCATTGAACCCTACCCTATATATAGGTGGTTTCATTTACAAACTCAACATTTAGTATAAACCATACAAACCAAATACCTTATATATTTATAAAAATGATGAGGGTTCATTTGTTGGTCTCAACCATCGGATTTAATAATAATACTTATAAACATCCGATCACACACTTAGAAATAAATATTCTTATTTACCTTGTTTCATAAGGTATATACCCTATGAACTTCACTAATCAGATATTACCTTATCAAACAACATTTTTGTTTTAAGTTTCGGATATGTCATCCATCGGATTTTTAAACAGGTGGTTGTCATCATAACTTTCATCGTATCCTAATCCGATAGATTCTTCTATAGTATAAAGGGTTCTAGTTTTACCAACTCAAAGTCTATCCATTAAGCACCTTCAAAAATGTTCTATAGCTGGTAAATCCGATATAAGCTTATATTTCGGGTATAGGAAAAAAATATGATTTTTTACTTGTAGAAGTCTTATAACTATCAATATTGATCCAAGAGAATAATGTCTTCAACAAAATCGAAGACTAGTTGAAGTGAAGTCAAGATCATTACCAAAGCGGATTGGTTTGTCATCTTGCCAAAAAAAGGTCGGTATAAGATAAAAGTCAATTAGTAGTCTGACAAATACTACTACTAGCAAGACGAATCTTGAAGTACAAACTTGGCAGCAAGTTTGTCTCACCAACTCACTTGCTTCCTTCTTGATATGAGAACATGTATAACATGTTAGCCTAAGTAAGTAGAGAAGCACCATTATATTAGTACTTGGCTTGTGTTATTGTTCCCTTGACATATCGGAAGATGGAGTAAGTTAAAAAAAATGTCTACATCAAGATCAAAATTTGAAACGAAGAGTACTGGGATGCATGGATCAACCAATCAGAAGAAAACACACATTAAAGTTAGCCATAATGCATTTAATACAATGATGAATATAAAAGGTCATGTTTGGCATTCAATGCAACTGACCCATTTTCTAGATAACATCCTTGTGAGTTGTGAGTGTTTCTGAAAAATCAAAGTCATCCACTAAAGAGCTTCATTAGTTCTTTGGATATGAATGAGAACCTCCTTCCCCCCCCCCCCTTTCAGCTTAGCATATTTGTCACAATCAAATTGTTTAGGATCACATATCTTACCTTCCTAACTTCTACAACAAATATATGATTCTTTTTTTTATACAAAATATAAAAGAAAGAATTAAAAAGTGAAAATATGTTGTGTTTGGATTCAACCCCCTTCTAAACACACCTCCTATGTAAGTCATCACTTTCCAGGACCAACAAGTGGTATCAGAGCGAGTTGTTTAATCTCATAAACAAGATTTGAAATGACTTACATAGCCAAATATAATGTCTCCTTATCCGAATCTTCTGGTTTCCAAAAATCCAATTTATTATATTTAAAAGATCGGATGGTCCTACATTTCTTATTCACTCTCCATTCTCTTAGATCTGAAGAATCAAATGTCCTTGTTTTTGGAAAATAAAAGGTGAAATGAGGAAAATTTATCAGTTGCACAAAATTTTCATCACCCTTAGAAACAAGTATTGTATGTCCTCTTCTAATATCTCCATTTTCGATAAAATTATTGACAACTCAGAAATTTTGTGTTTGTCAATAAAGTATCTTTTAGATCTTAAAAGAGTCTTTAAAATTTTAGAAAACCTCAAACGATTTTCTTCCTCTCATTCTCAAAAGATCATTTTCAAGCTAATGATATCCTGAGAAAACTCTTTCTTAATCTAAAACACCCATGCCCTAAGGCTCATCTCACTGAACCAAGTCACTCTAAAAAAAAGTGTTCAAAAATTTCTTCTCTAGTCTTCTCAAATTTAGAGACTTATCCTCAAGGACCAAGTCATACCCTAAATATGGTAGTTGGATAGCGGATGTGTTCAAGGCACGTGATCAGTTATATTTCCCTACTCATGGACTTTGTACCAGTAAAAGGTCCTTCAGTTACTTTTGGTGATAATTCAAAGGGTCTACTCTAAAATCTGGAATTTTAACAAATGGGTCAATAACATTTGACAAAGTTGCCTATGTGGAAGGACTTAAACATAATATGTTAAGCATTAGTCAACTTTGTGATAAAGAATTTTCTGTCAAATTTCTTGAATATAAATGTTCTATTGTTTCCCTAAGAACATTGAAATTCTTTCTAGTTTTTGTAAAAACAATGTCTATGTAATTGACATGTCTTTTTTATGCTCTCCATCTTTTCAAAATGTTTGTTTCTTCTCCAAAGCTTCTTCTGAGCAAAACTGGTTGTCGCATAAGCGCTTATCTCACTTAAAGTTTAAAACCATCAATGGATTATCTCATAATGGTCTTCTGAGAGACTTCCTTATATTTCTCCAAAGAAAAATTGTACGGACCTTGTGAAAAAGGAAAGCATTCAAAATCCAATTTCAAATCCAAAAGTTGTTTTTCTATTACAACCCCTCTCCATCTTCTTCACATGGATTTATGTGGGCCAGTAAATTTCTTAAGTCTTGGTGGAAGGAAATATACTCTTGTCATTATTGAGGAATTCTCAAGATATACATGGGTCATTTTCTTACAAGCTAAAACTGACACAACTAAAAAAATCATTCTATTTATAAAACGAATTGAAATTTTGAATAAGGTCTCTTTGAAAGTCCACTTTATGATCAATCTTCAAATAAGCTTTATGAATCCATGGCAGAAATGATGAACATTAAGAATACTTGGAGGAGATTGAGAGAGAAAGTTATATAGTCAATGCACTATAAATCTCTCAAAAATATACGTACTGTTACAAATGAATCTCCTACCTAATTACACTAAAGACAAGCTTTATATAGGGTCAAACAATAATCCTCCTAGTCAAAGTCAAACAACACAAGAAAAGTCAAACACGATGTCTTTTACAATTATAGACAAATATTATCTTTCAAGACGAATACAATTTAACACTGAAAATCAGACCCAACATTCTGTCCTATCACTAAGAAGTGATAATGGAATTGAATCCAAAAACTTTGTTTTAGATGATTTCTGTTCATGCAAATGTATTTCTCACAACTTCTCTGCAGCCAGAACTCGTCAACAAAATGGTGTTGTAAAAAGAAGAAATAAAAATCTATGAGGCTGGAAGATCAATGATTAGTGATGCATGCTTACCTACTTACTTTTGGGCTGAAGCTATAAGCACTGCATATTTCACTCAAAATCGTGTTACCATTGTGAGAAGACATCATAAAACTCCTATGAGTTGTTTCATAGACGAAAACCAAACATCGGTTTCCTTGATACCTTTGGATGTGTATGTTACTGTAACGACCCACAATTTCCATATACAGATAATCCACATGATATTACTCATAACACAAAATGTAATATTGTTTCCAAAATACGGACTAACAAAAACTTTCTTTAATACATTTGTGAACAACTAAATTTTTATCATTTCTAAACCTTCCCCTTGCCTTTATCCTGCGAGGTATGTTGACCTGCAAAACCGGTTAATCAAACAACTGAGCATTAGACCCAAAAGGTCTAGTGAGTGTACAAMTCTCATAAAAATAACTTACTTTCCAAACTAGCAGTTTAGAATCAACCTGTACAGACATAAACATTTTATCTATATATAATATAGATTCTTTTTCTCTCGCGGTTACACCGCCATTACATCTTTCTCGCGGTTACACCCCCATTACTTCTCTCTCTCGCTGTTACACCGCCATTACATCTCTTTCTCGCGGTTACACCGTCATTTCATCTCTCTCGTGGTTGCATTGCATTACATCTCTCTTGTGGTTACACCGTCATTTCATCTCTCTCGCGGTTACACCGCCATTACATCTCTCTTACATCTCTCTCACGGTTACACTGCCATTTCATCTCTCTCACGGTTACACCGCCATTACATCTCTCTCGCGGTTACACCGCCATTTCATCTCTCTCGCGGTTACATCGCCATTACATCTTTCTTGCGGTTACACAATCAAACAAAAACCGATACTGAAATATAAACAACTTTAGCCGGATTTGAAGTCCGGTCACCCTTGTCCGGATATGAAATCCGGACAATAACTTTGAATCAAAAGAGGGTAATCCGGACATAGCTTGAGCGGTATAACTCTAAACCGGATAACACTTGGGCGGTTTAAGGCTAAATCGGATGACACATGAACGATTTAGCTCTAAACCGGATAACACTTGAACGGTTTAAGGCTTAAATCGGTTAACCCTTGACCGATTTAAGAAAAATACTTTAGGAAACTTGAGCGATTTAAATGAACCCGGACGCCCCTTGTCCGGTTTAAGGTTGAATCCGGATGACACTCGACCGGTTTAGATGGATATCCGAACAATACTTACCCGATTTAATAGTTGAATCCGCATGATATATAGTAAGATTCATAGTAAGGCAATTCAAATAGCAATGAATTGTATAAAAACCTGTTGGTCCCAAAGGGTCTACAAGAATACTAAACAGTTTGTAGAAGGGGGGGGGATGAATACAAACACAATTTTCAAATTTAAAATATATATTGATAAAGAAGATCAATACAGATTTTATAAGATTGTCTGCGGAAAGATAAGTTATAAGAAACCTATCTAAACAATCTTAAGTTACACACAAAG
>NW_020201390.1:0-28825 GCF_001531365.2 Cynara cardunculus var. scolymus
AAAGAAATCTTTAAGAGCTACTGAATTTAGTCTCTCTGCCTCGGATTCCTTTAAGGCCTTTGTTTTCTTTTCTAGGTCCTTAGTTATTCGTTTGTTTAATTCCAAAAGTTTATCTTCCTCTGATTTCTTAAGAGTGCTGATGCTAGTCTTTTTCTTTGCAAGTTCAGCTTTTTCTTCGGTTAGAAGGTCAGTTTCTCTTTTGTAGAAACTTGCTTCTTTTCCGCTTTTAATCTTTCAGATTTTTCAAAGTTCAATTTTTCTTTAAATATGAGAAAATCCTCTGAAAGTTTTATTACCCTTAACTCTAGCTCCGATGGGGCAGAGTTGGTTTCATTGGAGGTAGACTCACATACCTAATCATCAGAGTTGTGGGCGGATTCTGCATTGGACTTGGCCATCAAGCAGATGAGTGCTTTGTCTTCATCGTCTGATGAAGAATCGGACACCCAATTTTCTTTCTCAGCCATTAGGCTTCGCTCTCTAGAATTATATTTGTATTTGTTCTTGTAATAGTCAGCATCCTTTACCAATCGTCCTCTGCATTCTTTGGAAAAATGACCGAGTTTTCCGCACCTGAAGCATCGAAGGTCATTTTTCCTTCTATCATTGTCTTCTTTCCTCTCATCTCTTTTGTCTTCTCTTCTTTCTTCTCTTTCTTCTCTCCCATCTCTTCTGTCTTCCCTCTGATGAAATTTGGATGGCTTCCTCTCATACGATGACWRGTACCTTTCCCTCTTGAACTCTTTTCGTTCATAGGGCTTCTTGATGAACTCTTTTCGTTCATAGGGCTTCTTGATGAACTTTTTCTGGAACTGCTTTGTGATCAAGGCGAAAGATTTGGCAAAAGCTTTAATTTCATCATCTGATTCAGAAGTTTCTTCTTTAGATTCTGATTCTACTACCAATGCTTTCTTGCCTTTCTTTTTATGTTCTTTGGTAGAGGTCCTTGATTTTTCCTTTTCATCGGCAGCAAGGGCAAGAGGTCCACCAATGGAAACCTTMTTTTTCATTATGTCATTCTCTTGTGCTGCAAGCGTTCCATACAGATCATGAAGTGACCAGTTGTCTAGGTCCTGGTTTGCTTGAAAGGACATAGACAGCTGAGTCCATTCATCGCCCAGACTTTTTAGGAATAAAACGTTGTTTTCTTCCTTAGTTCTGGAGATATCGTTTCGATGACATTGATTGATCAATGTGTTAAAACGATCATATGTTTTCTGTATTGGTTCATCAGGAAGGGCCTTGAAATTAGTATATTCGTTGAGACATTGTGCTCTACGATTTTTCTTCGTTTTTGCTCCTCCTTCCAGCTGGCTTGCTAGTTCATCCCATAGTTCCTTCTTGTCTTCTTGTCTGTTTCTACTCTACGATTGGAAGATTTCATTGGGTATGGCCATGATTATCAATCGTTTGGCCTTCTTGTATGTTTCTACTATTTCCATGTCGTCTTCATCCCAATTCTTCTCATCCTTGGGCATATAGTAGGCAGGAATTTCAGCCATGATGTTTGTTCCTGGAACTCTTGGGACAAGAGTTTGTGGAATGTAAGGACCCTCCATTACGGATCGCAGGAGGTTTTTGTCCATTCCTTCCAAGAAATTCACCATTCTGATCTTCCATTGTGGATATTCTTCTTGTTGAAGAGTTGGAGGCTTGGTGAGAGAGCCAACACTATACGCAGAATTCCAGTTGGCCATTGAGAATTTTGAAGAGAACGATTAATGTTTTGACGAGAAAGAAGATCAAAAATTGAGAGATTTTTGTTTGATCGTTTTGATTGGAAAATCAATTAATCGGCTCTGATACCAATTGTTGATCTCAGATCTCTCAATAACACTAATAATCTAGTTAATAACAACCAAATTATAGTGATTTGATGAACAAAGTGATGAACACTCAAGAAGAAATTATGAACAAATAAGAACAATCTTGAGCGTCAAAAATTTCACTTTATTAATACGAAAAATGTAAAAGCTACACTTTTTACAATATGCCTAATCACCTATTTATACTAATAAGAAGATAATTATCTAATGAGACTTTTTAGCTAATCTTCTAATAACAGATAATGATTATCTAAACCATGGTCGTCCATCGGTCCTCTGGTTGTGCTCCAGACTTAGTCAATTCTGCCTTGATGTCTTCATCGGTCTTCTGGTTCTTCATCACTTATTGTTTTTCATTACTTTTTCACTTTATGAATTATGGGGTTTAACATGGTTATTGGGTTTGATTACGAGATAAAGGCTTTGTGGTAATAAGGTTTCTTCTGGAATTGGATTGTTTAATGGCTGGGGTGGATTGTTTATATTGTCAGATCTGACGGAAGGAATATGAGATTCCTCGTCAGACTGATTGTGTTGTTCAGCCATTTTAACCTGTAAAAATCAGAAATGTTAGATCCAAATTAAAGAAACAATGAAAATATCCAAAAATCAAAACAAAATATTTCTAAAAACAAATTGAAAAACTTAAAAAAAAAGTTAAAGACTAAAAAAAATTAACACTAATAAAAATTAACTAAAAAAACAAACTAAGAACTAAATTAAAAAAAATTCTAAACCAAACAAAAATTACTTAACAAAAAAATGTAAAAAAATAACCTAAAAAAATTTATCCTAAAAAAATCTAAAAGAAAATTAACCTAAGAAAAAAATTCAAAAAAAAATATACTAATCTAAAAAAAAATTAAACTAAAAAAAATTCTAACTTGATTAAATATCCGGTCAAGACAAAACAAACAAAGAAATTCCTAAGTTTAAATCACCCAGATTAAGGTTGACCGGAGTAATGTCCGGTCACCTTCTCCGGTGAGAAATCCGATCAAAACACAAAGACATAAATCGATCAAAAATAAACCTAAAACGATCAAAAATAAATTTCAATCCTAAAACCGATTAACAAAATCAAAACAAAACTTATTAAGATCTGAACAAATTTATTAGATTAAATTTCCACATTTATTCAAATTTGTCATTTAAGTCCACATCGATTATGTTTTCATTTTATGAATCGATTATGATATTAGTCCAATACAGTCCATATAAGTACGATCGAGTCCAAATGATATAAAGATTAAGACCTTTAGAAAGAAGATGAAGGTGAAACAGAAACAAAGTCTCGATTAAGTCTGTGAATAAACTTGAGCGATTAATCGATCGGAGATTACGATGAACAGTAACGCACGATTTGAGTGAAAGTAAAAGAGTGAAAGGTAAATTGAACGAGTATTTATAAGAAAATGAAAAACCCTTCAACTTCTAAACCGCTCAAAGCTTATCCGGATTAAGATAAATCGGACAAAGGGTTGTCCGATTTAGAATATGCTCAAACAACTAAGATATAAACCGGACAATAAACCGTTCAAGGCACAAGCGATTTAGATGAACATCGCTCAAGAGGTAATCGATTAAGAGATAAACCGCTCAAGGCACAAATGATTTAAAAGGAAATCGCTCAAAGAGATGAGCGATTTAGACACTTAGATGCACAAAAGGATCAAGCGATTTATGTATCCAGACAATAACATCAACCGATTTAGAAAATCGCACAACTCCTTAGAAACATATCTAATCTTATCCTGATAAGAGTTTATCGAATAGTCTTTTGTTCGGATTAGCCTAAATCGGACACTGCTTTGTCCGGATATGCAATAAATCGGACAAAGTGTTGTCCAGATTAGTCTAAATCGGGCACACACTTATTCTTCTAAACTCTAAGTCTTTCAAAAATTACATATTGTTCAAAAACCTGTAAGAAAATTTTAAACCAGTTAGTATATACAGATATATTTACTTCCCCTCAAAATATGAATCAGATAAAATACAGATAAAATTCCACACTCCCACTCAAATATAGATTTCCACGATCAAAGAATTTAAAATCACATAAAAAAAATGAAATACTTATTTGTATTAAAAAATACAGATATTTTAAACAAATGAATTTGAATTAAACACGGTTCAAAAAATTGAACTGTTTTTAAGAAAAATTCAAATTTTCAAATTAAGCATGCCTAACTTAGATACTAGAAAGCTGAAGTGTTTTTCATCTAAAGTTTTCCTAAAAAAATCGGCTAATTGAAACTCTGTATTTACAAAATGCAATTCAATAGTTCCTTTTTCTACATGATCTTTAATAAAATGATATCAGATATCTATATGTTTGGTCTTAGTGTGWTGAACAGGATTACAAGATATTGCTATTGCACTCTTGGAATCACAATAAATGAGAATTTCATTAAAATAAAACTCGTAGTCTCTGAGCTGTGTCTGCATCCATAATACTTGAGAATGGCAGCAACCTGCATAATCTGCATCTGAGTATGTTGTTAGTTCAAAGCTAGTACTCTTGGGATACCAGAGTCCAAGATTAGCAGTCCTTTTCAGATAACGAAAAATGCGCTTAACGGCACTTAAATGGGACTCCTTTGGATTAGCCTGATATCTGGCACAAAGATGTGTAGAAAATATAATATCCGGTCTCCAAGATGTCAAATACATTAAAGAACCAATCATGCCTCTGTATGTTTTCTGATCTACAGCTTTTCCAGATGGATCAGCATGTATTTTCGTTCCATGAGCCATAGGTGTTTTGCTAGATGAACAGTTTTCCGAATTAAATTTCTTTAGGATATCAAAAATATATTTTGTTTGACAGATAAAAATTCCTGAAGATAATTGTTTTACTTGAAGACCTAAAAAGAAGTTCATCTCACCCATCATACTCATTTTAAAACGAGAAACCATTAAGGCAGAAAAGTTTTTGCAGTATTTTGGGTTTGTAGATCCAAATATTATGTCATCTACATAAATTTGTATCAATATAATATCCGACTTCTCCTTTTTAATAAAATGGGTTGTGTCAATATTTCCTTTCAAGAAACCTAATTTTACCAGAAATTCTGATAAAATATCGTACTAGGCTCTCGGTGCTTGTTTAATACCGTATAAGGCTCTGTCAAGGATGTATACATGATCCGGCTTTGACTGATCCACAAAACTCTCCGGTTGAGCAACATAGACTTCTTCCTTGAGAAGACCATAAAGGAATGTCGTCTTGACGTCCATCTGGTACAAAGTGAAGTTCTTGTATGCAGCGTACGCCAGAAACATCATTATAGCTTCTATCTGTGCTACCGGGGAAAAGGTTTCATCGTAGTCAACACCTTCTTGCTGATTGTATCCTTTTGCGACAAGCCGGGCCTTATTTTTGACAACAACACCGTCTTCATCATTTTTATTCTTGAAAACCCACTTTGTACCGATAATCATTTTGCGGTACCAATCTCCAGACCTTTAGTGCTTCAAACTGATTGAGCTCCTCTAGCATCCCAAGTATCCAGCCCAGATCTGCTAAGGCTTCAGACACCTTAGTTGGTTCAATATTACTCAGGAAAGTGGAATAAAGACACTCATTAGCTATAATAGACCGAGTACGAATAGATGTTGATGGATCACCAATAATTTGATGTATTTAATGATTCCTGGTCCACATTTTGCTATGAGGTAGGGGAATATAGGAACTTTGATCTGAGTTTTGATCAGTGTAAGCATTTGGGAAGTTAATTGGAACAGGTTTAGGTGAAGGTTCAATGTTTGGAACTGGAGTAGGCTGAATATCTGACAGAGGTAAGGTATTTTCATCTTGAATGAACGACACCTCTGGCAAGTCAGTATTTACACCCTCTTCACACTAAACTGGACCGTCAGGAGTTTCCATTTGAATTTCTTCATCAACCTCCTTTGTTTCTTTTTCAATTTCAGTTACTGGAACATCAGCAGATGGACCAGATAACTGTTGTTCGATTTGAGTATTCCTGGACAAATCATTGGACATATTAGATTTATTTTCGAAATATTCATCGTAAAATTCTCAAACAATGAATCTAAATCAGAATTGTAAGAATTCGAAGATTCAGTTTTATCTGCTTTCCGTGAAGTATTAATTATCAGCCCCGGCCCTGAACCATTTTGTTCAGAAGCCACATCAATAACTTCATCGAATAAAACGTTGACGCTCACATTGATGATTTTGTCCTTTTATTGTAGACCCTGTATGCAGCAGACGTTTTTGAGTAGCCAATAAAAACAGCTTCATCAGCCTTCGCAGCGAACTTTCCTCTGTCCTCTTTGTCATTTAAGATAAAACACCTGCAACCAAATACTCGAAAGAATTTGATATTAGGTATTCTTTTATTTATTATTTCATAAGGAGTTTTATCAAACCTTTTGTGAACGAGAGATCGGTTCTGAGTAAAACATGCAGTCGCCACTGCTTCAGCCCAAAGGAATAATGGAAGCTTAAAGCAGGTAAAGAGTGTACGCGCCGCTTCCACCAATGTTCTATTTTTACGTTCAACGACACCATTCTGTTGTGGTGTCTGGGCTTCTGAAAAGGTATGTGTGATACCGATGGATTCTAGAAATGAGCCGAGAGTATTGTTCTTGAATTCAGTTCCGTTGTCAGTTCTGATTTTCTGAACTGTCAGTTGTAGATTAGTTTGAACCATCTTCAAGAATGAAATGATTGTCTCAGCTGTTTCATCTTTTGACCTCAGAAAGTGAACCCATGTATATCTTGAGTAGTCATCGACAATGACCAACACATACTTCTTTCCATTTTTGCTTTGAACTCGCATAGGACCACAGAGATCCATATGAAGTAGATGAAGAGGACAATCGGTATTGAACTCTGTCTTCGGCTTATGTGAAGCTTTCTTTAGCTTACTCATTTCACATGCACTGCACACATGATCTTTATAAAATTTTAAGTCCGGGATGCCTTTAACCAAGTTGTCACAAACCAACTTGTTCAGATATTTAAAGTTGAGGTGAGAAAGATGCCGATGCCACAACAGATTTTGCTTCAAGGATGCCTTAAATATCAAGCAGACTTCAGTATCTACTTGTGTGTTGGATAGGTCGGTTGTGTAGAGGTTTGATCTTCTGGTTCCAGCTAGAAGCTCCTTACCATCAGTAGTACGGATGCTGAACTGGTTAGCTTTAAAACAAACTTCTAAATTCTTATCACAATATTGACCTATACTGAAAAGATTATGTCCAAGTCCTTCGACATACGACACTTTCTTTATCATTAAGTTCCCAGAGATTACGTCACCGTATCCAAGGATAGGCGCGTATTAATCATTTCCAA
This sequence comes from Cynara cardunculus var. scolymus, assembly GCF_001531365.2. Lineage (NCBI taxonomy): Eukaryota > Viridiplantae > Streptophyta > Magnoliopsida > Asterales > Asteraceae > Cynara > Cynara cardunculus. Next base: position 7,156 of record NW_020201390.1, read on the forward strand.
ATCTTACTGTACCTCCAAATGATTCAACAAAGTTAGATAAAAGATCTTTTCTACCAGTCATATGCTTAGAACATCCTGAGTCTAAGAACCACACATGCCGGTTAACCTGCAGAATGAATCAAATGGGTTTTGGTACCCATATTAGATTGGGTCCTTTGAGATTAGATTTTGTTGATGGTATACTATAGGTACCAAACCAACGTTCTTTAAAATTGATTTTCTAAGATAAAGCAGATAAAGTAGAATGCATGACATGATAAGGTTTAAAATAAGTAAAAGACATAAGCAACTCATCCAATCTACATGGAGAACAATTATTTTTACTATTCTTGATATCAAATAATTCATCTACTGAATATATTTGTATAGGATTATTCAATGTTGAATTATTTAATACAGAATGAGCAAAACTATTTTTCTTCTGTTGATTTGAAGATTTATCTTCATCTTTTACTCTCCAGACCTTCTTAAACTTCAACGAATTATCTGAAATAGGAAAAATAAAATCATTAGCTTTAAATTAACGATGAACTTTATGTTTAATTTTCTTATTAGCAAGCTTCTTCTGTTTCCTCGAATTCTTTTTAGATTTATTCTTTTTATAATACCAATTCTCGGAAACATGTTTTTTATTGAAATTCTTTTTCAAATCTGAAGCTATGTCGGAATCCTCAGTCATTTCATTTTTGACAATAAAATCCTCGTGACTAGGAAGTTTATTTGAAAAGTCAAACTTATCAATCTCATCATCTAAACAAGTCTCTGAGTTCAACATGTCTGAAAAATTAATTTCTTCATTTAAAACATTTAAGTCTTCTGAATCCGAAGTGTCACTTGAAGATTTAGCACACGAAAAATATTCAGACTCAACTCCTTCCAATTTGATTGTAGAATTTTATAAATCTTCAATTTTATTTAGAAACTCTTGATTTTGTTTATTGAATGAAAGCCTTTCTTCATTTAWAATATTTTCTAACTGAACCACTTGTTTTTCTAAAATTAATGTTGGAGTATAAAGTTTTGGTTCAGTAGGTTTAGATTCAAGCTCTGCTTTTGAATAAATGTGAAAATAATCAGTTGAAAGTGTAGATGCTTGTGTTTTATAGCTATCATTTAAATCTGCATAATCAAACGAAACTTGCATTTTGTGTTTTCTTTTTTGGTTAAAATCCTCTTGGTCTTCTTCATCAGAAAATTTTGTAAATTTAATTTGAAATTCGGGACCGCAATCAAGATATTCAAATTTATATAAAGTTGGGGTATAGTATAAACCTTTTTCTAAAAATTTCGGATTTTCATACCCCAACCCTTCCCGAGGATTAAATAATCTTGTCTCAAAGGGTTTGTTTAGAAAAATCGTTTGATTAATCTACCCTCTCTTATATAACTTCTCCTCTTTAGCTTTCAGTTTTTCATTTAAATCTATAAATTGCATTTCAAGCTTACTAATTTTAACAATTAAATCTTCATTCACTAATTCTAATGATTTATATATGTCCTTTGAATCAGATAATTTGGATTTTAAGATGTTGGATTTTTCATTAAATGTTTTTGATTCAGATAATAAAGATTGTGCCCAATCCAAATTTCCTGCATTCTCATCAAAGAGTTTGATGTATTTTTCTTTTTGCGTTTCTAATTCTTTTTGAAAATTATTTGAAYGCAATTTTTCARTTTTTAATTGTTGTTGAAAAGATTGGAGTTTAAGCATCATCTTTTGCATCTGATTAATGCATGAGTTTTCCAATACCTCTTCATCCATCTCAGCATTCTCCTCATCTCCTTCATCCGAAAAATTGTTTTCAGTCCTCGCCATCAAACAGATGTGATCCACAGCTTCTGACTCTTCCTCTTCATCGGTTAAGTTTAACCAGTGGTCATCCTCAGCCATCAATGCTTTACCCGCATCTCGTTGTTTAGACAGAAGAAATTTGTTCTTATAGTAGTCGGTATTCTTTGTTACCGGTTTTCTCCAATTCACCGCAAAATGACCCAATTTGCCACAGTTGTAGCATTTGGTATTTTCATCCGCAACTCCTTTGATAAACTTTTTCTTCTCTTCAGGTTTATTTTGATATTTCTTTTCGAATCTCTTTTCTTCATATTTCTTCACCGAATTTATCTTTAAATTCGTATTTTGAACCCGAAGAGAATCTCTGGTTATTCGAGTGCGGTTTCTTCTGGAACTTTTTCTGAAATGCTTTAGTCAGCATTGCCATGGCCTGTTTGAATTCGTTCATCTCTGAGTCCGAGTCAGAACTGTAACTACCTTCACTTGACGATTCACTTGACTGGCTGACCTCTTTTATTTACTTCCCAGATCTGCCTTTACTCTTCTTCTCAGATACAAAGGCTAAAGTGTAATATTCGGTTACGAGTTTTGAATTAAGATTTTTGGAATATATATATATATATATATATATATGCATGTGTATTAATATGTATAAATATTATATATATATATATAAATATATATATATATATATAATATTTGTATATGAGTAGGATGTGTGAGTGTGGGTGATGAAGTTGGGAACAGCCGACTTTTGAAGGCGGCCATATACTTGCTATAAATAGCAAGTGTATGTAAAAAGAAAAGGATTTCTAGTTTTTGAGAATTTTTCTTCATATTGAGAGAGAAGACTGAAGATAAAACGTTGGCTTAATCCGATCATCAATCTAAGGTGAGTGTATATCGCTTTAAAGTATTGGTTATTACATCTTCTATTGTTAGAATATGCTATTTATGAACTGTATTTCATAAATATTTAGTTAAGTGTTAAACCGGAGGCAAAGAGTGTCAGGAGTCCTTAAACTGCTCAAGAGGTGATCGGATCTCATCTAAACCGGTCAGAGGTTGGGCGATGTATTGACCGGATTGTTTTAAATCGGTCAAAGGTTGGGCGATGTATTGACCGGATTGTTTTAAATCGGTTAAGTTGTGAGCGGRGTATTGTCCGGACTTGTTATCCGGACAAAGATATTGACTTAATTCTAAGTGTTAACCGGACAAAGCTTATACAAGGTATTATCCGGATTGTTGACTGGAGATGATATAACCCTCTTGATATTCCAAGTGTTTGTCCGGATTTCATATCCGGACAAGGCTGACCGGACTTCAAATTCGGCTAATATGTTGAAATATTTTTAGAGATGTAATGGCGGTGTAACCGCGAGAGAGATGTAATGGCGGTGTAACCGCGAGATAGATGTAATGGCAGTGTAACCGCGAGAGAGATGTAATGGGGTGTAACCGTGAGAGAGATGTAATGGTGGTGTAACCGCGAGAGAGAGATGTAATGGCGGTGTAACCGCGAAAGAGAGAGAGATGTAATGGCGGTGTAACCGCGAGAGACATAAATAAGTTTATGTGTCTGAATAGGTTTGATTCCGAACTGATTGTTTGGAAAGTATGTTGTTTGTTTGAGATTTATACACTCACTAGACCTTTTTGGTCTAACGCTCAGTTGTTGGACTAACCTGTTTTGCAGGTCATCATACCTCACAAGATAAAGGCAAGGGAAAAGTTTAGAATGAATGACATTTAGTACTCATAAATGTATTTTAAGAAAGTTTTTGTTAATCTGTATTTTGTAAACGATGTTACAGTTTGTGTTATGAGTATGATGATGTGGATTATCTGTACATGGAATATGTGGGTTGTTACATAAAGGATCAGAAACTTCCTTTTCCTTTTTCTTCTTTGAATCTTTGGCCTCTAAAACTTCTTCCTCATTCTGTTTCAGAGTTTCATAAACCTCGTGTATATCAATATCGATAAGGATTTATTGAATCTGATATGATTGGCATAAAGCTTCCACTCCAGTTGTAAGTTGCTGAAGAATTTAACATTAATCTCAATGACAGTTTTAAAAATGTCATTCTTGGTAAGCTCATTCAGCAGTTTGGTAAGCCTGTCATATACATCATCAAGGCTCTCTCCTTCTTTAGCCTTAAACTCTTCATATACAGAAATACAGTTGGTGATTTTTAACTGAGTTCCAACCTTGGAACCCATCATCATCTTCTCTATCTGCACCCACATGCTGTGACCAGAAGATTTGTGACTGTCAATGCTTGTATAAATGTCATTGGTCAGTGCTTGCATCATATATGATTTGCACAACACATCAGCATGTGCTCTCTCCTTTTCTTCAGCAGTGTATCTGATTTTTTCCTTAATTATTCTTTGAGCAGGTATGTCTTGTTCAGGAATGGCAGGTGTCTCTCTATAGAATACTGCTGGTCCTTCCATTAGAGATTCCATGATCAGTTCTCCTTCTTTCATTCTTTCAATAAAATTGAGGAATCTAACCCTCCATTGATTGTAATCTTCTCTGAATAACACTGGTGGCTTGGTATCAGTACCAATAGCCATTGCCTCTCTTGAACTCATTATATCTGATTAATATGATATCGGATCTTCTGCAGTTCAAAATTTGATTTCAAGGATTAAAATTCAAGAATTATCACAATAAATCGCACACAGGAATTTGCACACACATTCAAGACTTAGAAAATTTAAGCACAAAGACTTATCCGGATTAGAGCACAAAGACTTATCCAGATTAGAAGTCCGGAGAAGCTTATCTGGATTAGATATCTAAACAACAAAGATTGTCAAATTTCTAATCAAAACAGTTTATCCGGATTAGATATCCGGACAACTAGGACAAACAAGCTCGCACAAACACAATATATCCGGATTAGAAATCCGGTGAAATCAAACACTTAGTCAAATTTTGCACAATTAACAAAAATGAATACGGACACAAAAAGTCAACAAGTCAAACAAGATGAAATCTGCACAATTAATATCCGATCAAATAATCCACTCAATTAACAAAGTTTAAATCGCTTGACTATCAAAGTCAACAATCCGCACAAATAGTCAAGATAACAATATGCTCAATAAAAAGTCAAACAAATCAAATCGCTTGACTATGAAAGTCAAAGTCTGCACAATTAAAGTCAAAGATACAATCCGCACAACAAATACACGATATACCAAGCGGATTAACTAAATCGCTTACTAAATCGCACAGGTTACAAACAGATTATCACTTAATCAGACAAAACTACAAACGATTTACCACTAAATCGCTCAAAGTATTAACCGGGTTTACCACTAAATCGCACACCAAACAAATCATAGATTCACTCAAGTCTTAAATCGCACAATGAGTTATACGATCAATATTCAAGCACAAACACAATTTTAACAACTTTTCACCCAAATTTTGGATCCAAACTTGAAAAATTATGAGTTTTTGAAGAACAATAACTTTTTCATAAACTTAAAAATCAATCAAAATAGGTTCAAATCTTGCTTAAAATACAAAATGGTGTGAATCAAATATGTTCAGATTGAAAATGCGAATCTAGTAGTGCAAATTTTAAAATTAACACTAAGAATTGATGAGATTAGAGCAGAAAATGTGCAATCCGATCAAGAACACTCAAGAACAAGCAATGAACAGTTCTTAAAATCCACTAAATCCGTGCAAAATTCCTCAAAAAAATTGTAATCCTTCTATCAAATTGCTGCAATCTGAGCTCTAATACCAATTGATAATCCAAAAATCATATACAATCAGTTAATCCTTCTAGAATAGATTAAAGATGAGTAGAGAGAGATTTTCACCAATGTTGAAAGTAATATTTCTTGAGAGAGATTTTACAAAGTGATTAACAGCAACTAATCTGAACTAATTACAATTAACAAGCTAAAGACTATTTATACTAGGAAATTAACAAAGACTAACTATTACAAAGCAATTACAATGGGAGAACTTGAATACAACAATTAACCACATCCTTGAACCCAACAATTTTCTATTGCGGGGAGTCAAAGCTATGTAGTATTTAGATAGTAGATGTTCAAGACATATGACTGGAGACAAAACCCTATTCTCTGGATATAAAGATGAAAGAGGACATGTTGTTACCTTTGGAGGAAATGAAAAAGGATATACCAAAGATTTTTGTATATTAACCAATGGTGACACCATCTTCAGACGTGTTGCATATGTTAAATGACTGAAGCACAATCTCCTAAGCATAAGTCAACTATGTGACAAAAATTTCATATTAAAATTCTCAAGAATACATGTTATGTCTTTGACAAAGATGACAATCTCGCTTTATTAGAATTTCATCAAGAAAATGTATATGTCATCAACATGGATTCTCCCTTCACTGAGAATAGTTGTTTTCTCACAAAAGCTTCATCAGATATCAACTGGTTATGGTACAAATGGTTTTCTCATCTCAACTTCAAGATGCTGAACAAGTTGTTTAGAAAAGAACTCGTCAATGGCCTTCCTCAGCACTCTTTTGCTCAACGTGTGAAAAAGAAAAGCCGACAAAGGCTAGTTTTAAATCAAAACAAGTCTCCTCAGTAACTTCTCTACTTCAGCTGTTGTGTATGGATTTATTTAGCCCTGTCAATATACAATCCATAACTGGAAAGAAAAACACACCCGTTATTGTTGGCGAGTTTTCTAGGTATACTTGGGTTTTCTTTCTCAGATCCAAGAGTGATGCACTAAAGAAATCATCTCGTTCATAAAGCACATAGAAGTACTGAACAATATCAATGTATGCTCAATAAGGAGGGATCATGGCATTGAATTCAAAAACAGAATCATCGATAATTTTCTTCAGAACAAGGGAATCTCACACAATTTCTCTATTATGAGAACTTCACAACAAATTAAGGTCGCTGAAAGGAGAATTCGAACGATAATCCAAGTCGCTCGATCTATGCTCACCAAGTCTCGCCTCCCAACTCAATTCTGGGCAAAAGTTGTCAATACTACAAGCTTTACTCAAAATCAATTGTTGATCGTTAAGAGATTCAAGAAGACAACTATGAACGTTTTCATAGCAGAAAGCCTTTTATAATCTTTTTACACATCTTTGGTTGTATTTTCTACATCTTAAACAACATAGAATATCTTGGAAAGTTTGATCCCAATGTTGATGAAGGTATCTTCCTTGGATACTCTTTAGTATCCAAAAGCCTTCAGAGCATTCAACAAAAGAAGACAAGCAATGGAAAAAACTATTCATGTCACATTTGATGAATCTCAATCATCTAACTCTAAACTCATCTTTGATGATGAAGAAGAGTTAGAAAACTGGATGACATCTCATTATGGAGAACCTTAAGCTTCCTTCAGCAATCAACCCATCACTGATCTTCCTGAAGTCGATGATGATCCATTTATTATTCCTAACAAGATTAATAATGAAGCTGGATTTGTTGTATCTAATTGTTGTATTCAAGTCCGAAGCTTAAAGTGTTTTACATGCTTTATAATGTTACTTTTTTCTTTGTAATGGTTGGGTATAAATAGTGTTAGTTGTTGTTAGTTATGTGTGATTAACATAAAATAGTTAATAATAGTTAATATCATTTTGTGATAATTCGTAAACTGTAGAGAGAGAGACATTTTATGTATCAAGAACACTTGTATCACATTTGACATCAATATACATGCCTAATGATTCAATTCTATTCGGTGTTCTTGATTCTTCTTTGAATTAATGTTAAAGACTTGAAACTGGGATCACCAATTGGTATCAGAGCTAAACAAATCAATCTAAATTGGTTTTGGATAGATTCTTGAAGCTAATTTCTTGAATTCTTGTTCGAAAGTTTTTTTGTTTGTGTTCTTACTGTTTTTGATCAAATTGGGCTTGTTGAATCTGTTTTTGGTGAATTTGATTGTGCTAAATTTGTTTCTATAAGGTTTTCGCACTAAGCTGTTGTTATAACCGGGTTTTCATTAGACTTGGGTCAAGGTAACCTATTATGTGATTATATGTGAATTACATGATGACATACATGTGTTTAGATTAAATACATGGAAAATATGTGAATATGTGAAAAAGATATTATTGTGCATACATGAAATATGTGTGTGCTTATATGGTGTGAAGCTTTCATGAGGTGTTAATATTAAAATAAGAAGATATGATATCTTCGTAGTTAAGAAAGGGAATTTTATAATAAAGTTTCCACCGCCAAAACTCTTGTTATAATTAAAATAATCTCCACTGCCCTTATGATAGTATTTAGATAAAGAAAAAGGATAAGATCTTTATCTTATCACTTTAATTGAAGAGAAATCCGGGTGGAGAGAAAAAGGTGTTTTTTGGCGGTGAGAGTGTTCTTGGAAAAGAATCTATTGCTCAAAATTGTTTGAAGAAAGAGCTTGCTATAATCTGCAGAAGTGTTGATCGTTAGAGGTTTGAAACTGTTTTAGATAAACAGTAACTATGTTTTAAACAGTTTTGGAAAGATGATATTCTGTCTTTAAAGGATTCAAAAGAAAATTGATTTGTGGAAATTTATGAAAGAACAGAGTGTTCTTGAGTTTGAAGATTTTTAATGATAAAAACTATTTTTGGAAACTGTTATTTGTTAAAAACAATAAAGGACATCTCATCAAGACGGTTGTGACTTTGGTCTGTCTTCGTTTGGGATTAATCTATAGATTTGTGGATAGAACTATGGAGGATGTTTCATCAATACGGTTGTGACTTTGGTCTGTCTTCGTTTGGAACTAATCCGTAGATTTTGATGAGGAAATAAGGGTGGCATATCAAGGAGAGGTGTACCATGGGATAAGGGTGGCATATCAAGGAGAGGTGTACCTTCGGCTATAAGGGTGACATATCAAGGAGAGGTGTACCTTTGGATATAAGGGTGGCAATTGAGTGTGGTCATTATAGCTCTTGCTACAATGTCTTTCAAGATTACAATAGATTTGAGTACTTACTTCTTTGTGATTTGAGGACTCAGATGTTGTTCTTATTAGAAATGATAGTATTTATGTTATTGAGAATGGGAAAACTTGGCCTATGGCTATTGGTTTTGGATATAAACTGTTTTGGATCAAGTGTTTGGATACGGAGGTACCAGAAAGGCTCTGGTTGTTCCTTGAAAGGAACTAGAGGGGCTTTGGTTGGTCCTCGCTATAGAACCAGAGGGTTCTTGATGTCAATTTGAGAATTATGCAAAGTTTTTACTAAATGTTTTAATTGGACCAGAGGATCTGTATTTATAGATAAGAGTTTCTGTGTCAAAATCATATAACTTAGAAGTTTTTCAAAAAGGATTTATACGTAGAAAGTTTTCTTACAATTAAGATGGACCAAAGGCTCTGGTTGGCTTATTCGGGTTGGACCAGAAGTTCTGATTGGTCTTACATTTTGGACCAGAAGCTCTGGTTGGCCTACGCGGGTTGGACCAGAGGCTCTGGTTGAGTTTTGCAATTTGAGCCAGAAGCTCTGGCTAGTAGAACCAGAGCTCTAGTCATACTAAGATCTTTTCAAAAATATATTTTAATTATGGGAAAGCTATTTTAATATCTATGAGATCGATCTATGAATTTTTCAAGAATTTCTACTTGAGTAAGAGGCTCTGGTTGGTCTAACAAGAAGCTCTGGTAGAGGAACCAGAGGGGCTCTGGTCCTCTTGTTTGTCGAAAGATTTTCTAAGTCTGTTTATGGAACCAGAGGTCCGATGGACTCAATCAGATTATGGATTTATATGTTAAGATGTGAAATAATTTTATTTCAATAAATGGTTTGGTGCTTATCACCCTGCAACTACATGGAAAAAAAAGGGAATCTCACTAGACCTCTAGGTCTAACTCTAAATTTTGTGTTTCAAAATGTGTTGCAGGAAATACATAATATAATGATAGTAAAGGGAAAGGGAAAATGTGAATTATTTCCCTATGTGCCTAGCTTTATGAAGATCATCTTTGGATATGTTTTGGAGAATAGATAGTATGATTACAAGAGCATGTATTTTGGAATTTTCGAATTATGTATTTTGTATTGTAGACTCTTGTATTATGGACTTTTGTGGGCTTAAACATGTATTATATGAATGAAATATGTGTTATATGCAATGTGAGTTTTGGGGGTGTTACATCTGTGCAAGAAATTTTAATCTTTTTGCGATTTTTGGGTGAATTTGGTGTAATTCTTGGATTTCTAGTTCGAACTATCACTCATCTGATGTTAAATATTCAACGAGCAATAAGTGTTCTTCATTGCATATTAAATCTGTTCTTGAAGCCTCATCGTTCATTTTTTTAGTTTCCTCGCCCGTGAATTTTGATTTGATCGAGTATAAATTTCATCGCCTGAAATCTTGTGCTCATCGCTTATTTGGTAAGCGATAACAAGCCTCATTGCTTGTTTCTTACTCTCATCGCTCAAGGACTTGTACTCACATCACTCAAGAAGTCTCATCGCTCAAATTTCAAGCCTTATCCCCTAACTCTTGAACGAATAACCTATTCTCATCGCTTACCACTTGAGTGGATAAGTGTTGCTTGTACTTCATCATTCAAGGCCTGTCTGATAACCCTTCTTCATCGCTCAAGGCCCGTCCGCTAACACCTTTCATCGCTCAATTTTGTTCGATAACTTTGTGTCCGATAATCTTTGGTGAGCGATAACCTATCTTTGGTGAGCGATAACCTACCTTTGGTGAGCGATAACCTGATATCTTGTGTTGTCAGATAAAGTTTTGTCCGATAACTTGTTGTCTGATAACCATATTCCTTGTCCGATATCTTTGGTAAGTTGATTGAGCGATAAGAAGTCTTTTTGGTGAAGTTGCTCAAGTTTCAAGAATTCTTTTTGCTATTAAAAATCAGTTTAAGATAATTTTCTGAAAAGAAGAAAGTAGCTGGCTTTTTGGCTTTGTTGTCTGGAAAGAAAGCAAAGAGCAGATATAATTCTAAAAATTTTAAGTCTTTGAAGTCTGAATTGTCATAGCAGTCAGAAAGTGAGTCAACTAAAGATTCATCTACAGATTCTAATGATGACATCCGAGAGCTTTCCAAGAAGCTGGCCTTGCTAACAAAGAAGTTTCAGAAAAGCTTTAGAAAGAAAAAGTTTGTTAAATATGATAAGAACAAGGCCAAGGAGTTCAAGCAAGAGAAATTTGCAAAAGCCAACGATGAGAAGGAGATAAAGGTTGAAGATAACAGATGCTTCAACTGTGGAAAGCCTGGCCATTTCACCAAGGATTTCTATTTCAAGAAGTTTAAATATTCTAACTACTATCTCAAAGAGGCTCATCTTGCTAAAGCCCTTGAGGACGGAAAAGCCTTGGTCGCACAGATGATGAAGCTGCACATTTCACGCAGGTAAACATGTGCTTAATGGCAAAGACTGAAGAGGGAAGCTCATCATCTGATAACGAATATGAGGTACAAAACTCTCTGAATGCTGAATTAATTAAAGAAATTGAAAGTATGAATGTTGAATTTGATATTTTAAAAGAAAGACTAAAAGGATAAAGATCTTTAATGTTAAAATTCAATAAAGAAAGTTGTGGCTTTAAGTGCTTAAGTGAAGGTCTGAGAGAAGAGAAAGAAGTCCTAAGATCTGAAAAATCTAAAATTGAAAATGATTTTCAGTTACTTAAGAAGAGATTGGGTGAAGTACAATGCTAATATTCAGTTAAATTTGACATGATTTTGGATTTTTGAAGAAAGAGAAAAATTATATTACAAAGTCAAACAGTTGGAGGAAATAATTTTAAAAGAGGCAATATGAACACACTTTGAAGATTTTAACAAATAAACCTAGGACTCAAGATTTTATAATCCTCAAATGGGTTTAGGTTTTCAGGAAAATAAAACTTTAAAAAAGGGCCAAAGTCCTTGTATGATAATCAATTGGGGTCTGCAAAATTTTCCATTCCATCTATTCGTGAAATATTCGTCAAGTCAGAATCTGAATCATCTATTTTTACTAAAAGTGATAGTGATAAATTAAATGAAGAAAATTCTGATAAAAGAATTTAAATCAGCTGGATTAAAATACGATGATTTAAATTCAAGCTATGAAACAAGAAAAATTCTTTTTTCACATATTGAGCTTAAATCATTATATCCTACTGAATCTTTTAAAACAAAAATTTCTTCTGTTTTTTAATCACAATCCTATAAGTCTGACATATTTTCTGAGTTTATTGAAAATATGACTCCTGAAGTATTTGAAAATTTTATAAATCAGTCAGACATGGATTATAAAACTGAAGTGGTTTATGATCCCGATAAGAATGAAGAAGTCACTGAACAGGATTGGACTATGCATTCGAATCCTAAATTTGATTCTAACTCGAAAATATATGTTTTAAAGAAACAAATCTTTGGGCTTGAAAAAGAACTCAAAGTTGAAAAATAATTAAAACTGTGTGCTCAATATGATTTTCTGATCAAAATAATGATTTTGAAAAACAAATTTCAGACCATGTGTCTGATTTGTAAGGACAAACTGCGTGAATCTAACTTGGAAAAGATTTCAGAACTTCAAAAAGAATTGAGTTCATGTTTTGATGACGGAACTTAACTAATAAATAAAATCATTAAGCTTGAAGAGGACATCAAAACGTCTTTAAGTTCAGATGATAAAAATTCAGAGGCTATTCAGATTGCTTCTAAATCTAAATCCACCGTTCTTGACAATTTAGATCTTTCTGATAGTATCTTTGAGATAGGAGAGTCTTCTAAAGTTAAAAATCTAAGTGTTTCTAAGACTACTCCTAAATCTGTCAAACCAGTGCAAAATGTTAAAGCTGAATGTTTATCTGTCAAATAGTCTATTAATTCAAAATCTTTTTTGTAACAGATCTAAAAAGGCCGGCAAAGGTAGCAAGAAGAATATTTCACAGAAAAGTTCAAAAATGTTTCAAATGTTACTTCTTTTGTAAAGAATTTAAAAATAAATAATAGTTGCAATTGTACTTCATTTAAAACAAAATGTAATATAGATTCTAATTTGAAGAATGTTCAAAAGTTTTCTCATCCAGATCGTTTGTATGTGGCTCATAATCATATACATTGAAATTATTGTGGCTCAAATTCTCTTGCTATCAATGCCAAATGCAAAAAGTTTATGAGATCAAAGGACTCTAACTCTCAATCAGACATTTCACATAAGTCCAAAGCTGTCAATGGTCCTCAAGTTTATAAAAAGAAGAGTGCTTTAAAGAAAAAAAATTTCAAATTCTAAATCTCAAAAAGAGGAACCTTATTTTATGGATATTAAATTTGTTTGGAAGTGCATACCAAAATAGAAATATGAATGGCATGTTAAATCAATATCTTCTAATGTGATTCCTAACCCACCAGGACCCATTTGGAAATGGGTACCTAAATCTCTATAATTGATTCTATAGGACTGCCATGTTTAGTACATAGACTCTAGATGCTCCAAACACATGATAGGACATAGGCACTTTCTGAAATATTTAAGAGAAGCCTGGAGGAACAGTCACAATTGGTAACAAAGAAAAAGAATTTCTTAGAGGTTATGGCACTTTGTCAAATGGCACTGTTACAATCAAGAAGGTCTTTTACGTTGAAGGATTAGAGCATAACTTGTTCAGTATAAGCCATTTTTGTGGCAATGGATTCAATGTTAAATTCTTCATTAATGGATGTGCCATAGTTGATTCTGAAGGAATTGAAGTTATTAGAGCTGAAAGACATGGTAATTTGTATGAGGTAAATTTCACTACTCTGACTGCTTCTCGGCCTATCTTCTTAATCTCAAAGGAAGACGGTTGGACATGGCATCGCAGATTATCTCATCAAAATTTAAAGGATATGAACAAGGTTATAAACAGAGATCTAGTGATTGGTCTACCAGAACTAAGATTTGACAAGAATTCTTTGTGTTCTGCATGTGAAATAGGCAAGATAACTAGAAGTTCTCATAAAGCTAAAACTGAATCGTCTTGCAAATCTCCTCTTGAGATGATTCACATGGATATGTGTGGACCAATGCGAACTCAATCGTTAGGTGGAAAAAAGTACATTTTGGTGATGGTCGATGAATATTCCAGTTATATGTGGCTAGAGTTTCTAAGAGCCAAGTCTGATGCGCCAGAACTGATTATTGCATTCATCAAACGGATTCAAGTTCTTCTACAACTTTTAAAGTGACAACGGCACTGTTGGTCCAAGCCGGATCTACAAGAGTTTAGAGGCGATCAGTTTGTAGAAGGGGGGATGAATACAAACGCAGTAACTTTCACTTAAATATATATATATATATATATATATATAAAGATCAATACAGATTTTACAGATTGTTTGTGGAATAGACAAGGTAAAGAAAAACCTATCTAAAACAATCTAGAAATACACACAGATACACTTAGCAAATATAAGAGATTTCCCGAAAGAAATAAGACTAGAAGTGTAGTCTTCTTGGGTATGCTTCTTAGAATTAAATAGAGAAAATCTAATATGCTTGTATCGTATGTATTGCATGAGTAGAGAGAGCACTCAGCTATTTATACTCATTACATTAAATGCAATTCAGAAGAGGCAGAACATGCGTCAAACTTTTAGAGGAAAGTTTGTCCTTTGCTATAGTGAATAGTACTTTTGTCTATTCATGAGCAGACATCCTTTCATAGAGTTGGTGAGCACTAGAGTCGACTAATCGGCTCTGTGTTGTACTATACTCTAGAGAGGGTATGGGTTAGTCCTTTGTGTGTGGAAGGACAAGACAAATAATCGTGCAAGGCAATCTTCATTTGATCTTTGAATGCTGGAATAACGTGGGAGGTCTCTTCAGCATTCACTGAGGCTTGTGCAGTCTTCACACATATGTTGACCAGGTTGTAATCACTGAATACCACTTTAGATCACGAATGCACTAGTCACTAATCTTCAGTTTCAGTCTTCGACAGTTGCTGAAGGTTCTTGGGTGTGAATTTTGTCTTCTTGAAGTATAACTTGTCGATGTAGGATTACAATACATGTTTCAACAATCATTAAACATACTCAGTGACGATCATTGGAAGTAAGTAGATAGAAACATAATACTTCGATGGGTAAAAGGGATTATCATCAAATCAATGAGASAGAGGATCAACAATCTCCCCCTATTTGATGATGACAAAGCAACATAAAGAAAATTTGCTTAAAGGTATAATAATAAGGAAAAGTTACACGTAAAGTACATGTCCCTTTTAACTATTTTGGGATTTTTTTCAGTGATATAGTTTTTCCTATATAAGTTTTCTTAAGTTACAAGTTGTTGGTCCCTTGAGGGTCTACAAGAATAGTAAAACAGTTTGTAGAAGGGGGGATGAATACAAACACAGTATTTTCAAATTTAAAATATATATTGATAAAGAAGATCAATACAGATTTCACAAGATTGTTTGCGGAAAGATAAGGTAATAAAAACATATCTAAACAATCTTTGATTACACACGAATTCTTAGCAATACAAGAAAAGAAATGCTATAAAGAAGATCATTTACTTAAGCTAGAAAATGCTTGAAGTAAGAATTAGGGTTAGAGAGTGAGTTGCGCGCACTCTGCATGGAGAAGAAACATTTTTATTTACACCCAGTGCATTAAATGTTCATTTAATGCAATATGGTAGGGTTAGAGTGTGTGTCAAGCCTTAAAAGGAAGGCTTGTCCTTTGCTACAGTGAATAGTWCAAAAAGCACTATTCATGAGCAGACATCCTTACCTAAAGTTGGTAGACAATAGAGTCGACTAGTCGGCTCCGTACCGTACCAACTTTCATAAGGGTATGGGTTTGTCCTTTGTGAGCATAAGGACAAGACAACAACAATCGTGCTAAGCAAGCTTTCTTTGATCGCTGAATGCTGGAATGACCTGAAGGTCTCTTCAGCATTCGCTGAAGCTTGAGCAGTCTTCACACATTTATAGACAGGCTTGTAATCACTGAGTACCGCTTCAGATCACGTACTCGTCAGTCTCTAATCTTCAGTTTCAGTCTTCGATATTTGCTGAAGGTTCTTTGGTGTGAGTGTTGTCTTCTTGAAGTATCGCTGTCTCTGATTGATTTACAATATAAGTTTTTCAACGATCACTGAACAGACTCAGTGAAGATCGCTGGAACTGAAAAGACAGAAACATAAATACAACGTATAAGTGAAAAGGGATTATCATCAAATCACTGAGAGAGAGGATCAACAATCACCCCCTATTTGATGATAACAAGGCAACATATAAAGTACATATCCCTTTTTACTATTTTGGGATCTTTTTCACTTAATCAGTCTCAGCTTGAGAATTTTTCTTAGATTATATCTAAGAAAATTACAACTACGAAAACTAAAACAGAAAGCTTATTCACTAACTTATAGATTGTCAGTGAATGTGAAAAGTAACACTGGAACTCATAGACTTGTGTCCCTATTACTTTTTTCAGGGATCTTTTTCAGTGAAGTACATGGAATACTCATTTTATTAAACATTGAAAATATTACAAGTATTACAGTACATGTCTAGTGCTTACAGATTATAAGTACAATCACTGAAAGTAGACATAGTACAAGAAGTTACAAGGAAAAGTGGATTCTTGTTACAAAGAGAAACTATTCTAGAACACTTAGATCTATTTAACCAGGTACATCTTTACCAAGGTTTCTTCGATGTAGGAATTCCCTTCGTATCTTTAGATCTACGACTTTTCCAGACATGCTATCATCTTTCCAAAGCAAGAGGTAAACCAGATGACCCATTGGACATAGATGTAGCTCTGACATTCTCTGAAATCTGACTTCACCTTCATAGTCAAGGAATATAACTCCTAAATTAGGTTTAAAATGCACAGAGTTGGGTGTAGAGGGACCCTTATCTGGCAAGTCAAGATTCAGCATAGAAATGTATGTACTTAGTGACCCTTCAGAACTTCATCTAAGGAGAACCTTGTTTCATGTTCGTTCTGTAGGAATGGTCCATCATTAGGATCAGAGAGCTTGAGTTTCTTCTTCCCACCTTTCTTCAAAGATGGTCTGTCAGGGACCTTGACATACCTGGACATCCTTTTGATGAGCTTCCTGATGGTGTCCTCGATAAGTGTCTTGTGTCTCGACTTGGATCGTTGAATGGCTTGTCTGATCTCCATCCATTCGTTGTATCCATAACGGCCAAGGTAGGAAGGGTACTCGGTAACGGCATCAAGATTGTCCTTGGTGATGAGTATTGAGACCAACGTTCCACCGTCTTTAGAATGTCCGCTGACGCTGATAATCGGGCGCTGATTGATTCTCTTTTTCAGCTTTCCTTCGCTCCATCGCTGGTCCTTTTCCACCAGCTTCAGGTTCTTCTCATGCTCAGTTTCTGCAATAGAAAGAAGTTTAGCCTACGCTTGGACAGCGTTCACCTTTTTCTTAGACTTTTTCTTGGGGAGGACCTTCTCAGCTAGTGACTTGGCCAGCTTCAAGTTGTCTTCAGTCTGCTTCTTTTGAAGCTCTATCTCTTCTTCAGCCCTCAATGCCTTGAGTCTTTCAGCTTTAGAAAGGAAGTCGAACTCACCACCACTAGAGGTACGAAGAGGAATTTTACTCTAGTCTAGTCGAGTGACTCCTTTAGCTGAGACATCTGCTGGTCGGTAGGAGCACAAGAGACAGGGTGATCAGGTACCCACTCCAGTCGATCGCAGGTTGTTGATGTAATATGAAGTTGATAGTTCAAAGTAATCACTACCTAAGAGGTAGAGTCTTCAAACAAAGGTTGTTGAGGGATATTGAACAATACGTTCAAGTTTTCTTCTTCAGCGATCGCCTTGTCTTTCGACTTGGGGTCCTGGTTCCCTGATGGAGTTGATTCACCTTGTCTTTGCTCCCCTAGGATGCAGAATCCCTGAGACCAACTCTCTTGGTGACGGTTGATGGCTTCTGGTACTTGATGGTAAAGTCATCTTCATCATCATCGTTGTCGTCGCCATCTAGATCACTTTTGGGGTCTGGAATGGTAGGTTCATCATCATCTTCATCTTCATCATCATCATCACCAGCAGCAGTGATGGAAGGGGCATCATCCCTAGGGATGGCATCGACATCCTCAGCTGGAGCAGCTTTGGTGGTCGGGATTACAGGAGCAGCAATCGCTTCAGCTCTAGGAGCCTCAGCTTCAACTGTAATTGAAGCTGATACTGGACCAACAGCCTGAGAAGAAGAAGGAGCAGCATCGGATGATTCACCAGCGTTGGACCTCATCTCCCCCTCTCTGCCTAAAACTTGAGAGATTTGGCTAGAGAGTTCGTTCAAGCGCTGACGCTGGAGAACCATTATCTCCTCTAGCCTTTGCAAAGCAYTGGCTAGAGTTGTCGTTGCCTCACGCGTCTCATGGAGCTGGGCTCGATCACTAGCAGAGAAAGAAGGTGGGATCACTAGAGCTGGTTGACAGACATCATCCAGGATCTGTTGAAGAAGGCCAATCTGCTAATCAGCGATAGCCTGAGCATTGTCAGCCCTGCTGTGAAGAACAGCAATGGCATCGGTGTTGGCTTGAACAGCTTCTTGGAGAGTCTGGACATGACTCTGAACTTCTTGAACGTCCGCCTGGATGGCAAGGAAGTTCGCATCAAGATCACCCTGGCGGGGCATTTCCTGGTGGACTTCGTTGATCCTGCAGAGGACGGTATCAATAGCTGGAAGGAGAAGTTTGATATCTGATGACATATCATAGTCATCATCAACTTCTTCATCTCCTCCATCATCTTTCTCTCTTTCTTCCTCTTCCTCTCCTTAAGCATCAAGCTGATGCATCGAAGAAGGACCTCCAAAAGAGGAAGTGTGAGCTGAAGGCTCAAGGTTAGAAGAAAAGAAAGGGTAGGAAGATGGAATACCTGAAGGGCCATCAGTGACATCAAAAGGATTGTTACTGGCATGAGCAAAGATTTCGTCGAGAGGATGGACATCTGTATGCTGAGGAGCATCGAGATGAGCAACCTCAGGTCCAATGGTGCGCGTCTCAGTATCAGGAAGGACGGTCGCTGATGCATCATTGACATGTGTAAAGACCAAAGGAGGAGAAGATAAAATGGTCGATAAGAGACGTGGGTGCTCAGTCGGTGGTGGCGCTGATATTCACACCTTCAGTGATTTGGGTCACTGAAACGGTTGGGATAGGTACCACTGATACGACAGTGATGGGAGAGATCACTGAAGAGCTGGGAGGGTTAGTAGAAGATGCCTTGGGGATAAGTCTTGTTTCAATAACTGAAGCCTTTTGAGAGGCTCCAGCTAGAGACGTGGTTGTCCCCTTTTTTGACTTCTTGGCTCTATGAGAAGAACCAAGAGTTGGTTGAGATGGTCGTTTTGAAGGGGTTTTGGTGGCTTGGCTAGACGAGGGGGGGTTTACCCTTGTCGTGGCCACCAGAGCAGAAGAGGTAGTGATGGACACAATAGAAGTTAGTGCCACATCACTGTCCCTCAACTTATGATCCAGAATCCTGGATCCAAGCTTAAAAACATGAAGGTTTCCTTCTTTGGGGTAGAGATCTTTCAGATCTTGGCAAACACCATTGAAAGAAACCTGGTGAAAGGCACCACCTTTTCTCATTGGCACTTGTTCAGCTTGAGCACCAGGTCATCAAAAATAATCGCAGCATAATTTATATTGCGACGTTGAATCACAGATACGCCTATGGTTAAGGCGATCCTAGAGGCCTGGTCCTGACCTCCAGTTTTTCCACCCATGCACTGGATGAAATGAGAAAATAGGTATTGCCAGATGGCTGACATCATGTTCTTCTCAATCTTCGTTAAGGACTTTAGAGGGGCGTTGGAGTCCTTCTTCATTGGCCATTGGTACCCAATGGCGTCGAGAAGCTCGATGATCTCGGCGGTGGATGGTTCGCTGTCGAAGGGGCCCTTGGGAAGACGGAGAGCCGATCGGACTATGGATACACCAAAGTTCACTTCCATGCGATTGAAAGTGAAGTTGATCTGCTCCGCTTGGCGTCCAGGCTTAACCTTAACTTCAACAACTTCAGCAGTGAGCCAAAACTGCTGAAGGAGTTCTTACACCATGATGGGCTCATGGTTGACTGCGTAACCTAAGGACGATTGTTTGAGGAAGTCAGCCGCACCTTGGTAATACGCCTTTGAAGAGGGTATCTCCAACAAGGCAATGTGGTTGTTGGCCTTGATGGAGATCTCGTCGATGGAGAAGTTGACGTTCTTGGTTGCCATCTATTTGTATCAATAAGAAGTAGAGCAAACAGGTTGTTAGAAATAAACCAAGAGTTTTTGGGTAAGAGAATAGAAAAAGTTTTTGAAACAAGTAAAAACTTCAATTGAAAAATCCTTAAAGGGAGTTAGGGTTTTTCAAGTAGAATGTGTTTATGGAAACATGATTATAATCAAGAAGGAAATGATTAAATAACCTATATTGTTTAATGTATTAAGAGAACAAGATTCTTAAAACACATTAAATGTTTCTTATAATAGAAAAAAAAGATATCGACCTTAGTTGTGTTAGGGAAGAGGCCGAAAGAGCTTAGAAGATTTTAGAGGGTTCTTGCTTTGGGAGAATTCTTGCAGAGGTTCGTCTAAGAATTTTGAAAGCGTAAAGAGAAAAGTGGAGAAGAAGTATCATATTTATAGGTAGGAGGAGAGATAAGAAATATGAGAGGGAAAAAGACGACGGTTCGGGAAAGTGGTCATGCTGAAAAAGATACCACGTTCTCATCCATGATTGGATGGCATTAAATGAGGTAGCGTAATGACAGAACCTTTTGCATGTCTCAAAGCGTCGCGCATAGTAAATAGAGAATGTCRTYATAAARAYRGTTCATTAACTATTTTCTTTTAAAAACAAATAGTTTTTAAGAAAACGAAGAGTCATACAGCGCTTAATAGAACACTGATAAGACCGTTTAAGACATTTATCACTGAAAAAAAAGATTCAATGAGGGTTTTAAGACATCAGTGTCAGTGACAAAAGAGTCACTAAAACTGGCATTTAAAAAACGTTTTAATCACTGAAAAGAAAAGGTTCAGTGATTGTTTTGAATTTTAAGAGAAGTATAAATATATACTTAAAAATGTGGTTAGTGACAAGAGAATCACTGAGACCACCTTTTAAAACATTTGTCACTGAGAATGAAAAAGCTCAGTGAAGGTTTTAAGTTTTAGAAAAGAGAAGAGTAATCATACCTGAGAGAGAATAGATATATTTACTCAAAAGTTCAGTGTTAGAGATAGAGCACTGAATCATTTCACTTACTGAGTGATGCTTAATAGCTGAAGATTAATCTTCAGTGTTCAACATACCCAATTCGCTGATCAAGATGATAAATCTTGTCTCATCAAGAGGCTTGGTGAAAAGGTCAGCGAGTTGATACTCAGTTGGAACGAAGTAAAGTTCAATATTACCATACATAACATGATCTCTGATAAAATATATCGGATCTTGATATGTTTGGTCTTGGAGTGAAGTACAGGGTTGTTTGCAATAGCAATAGTACTAGTGCTATCACAATAAATAGGAATCTTTGAAAACTGAAGATCGTAGTCTAGCAGCTGGTTTTTCATCCAAAGAATTTGGGCACAGCAGCTACCAACGGCTACATATTCAGCTTTTGCTATTGATGTGGACACTGAATTTTGCTTTTTACTTGTCGAGGTTACCAACTTTCCACCAAAAGCTGACAGCCTCCAGTGGTGCTTTTTCGATCAATTTTGCAACCTGTAAAATCACTATCCGAATAACCAATAAGGTCAAAACCGGAACCTTTAGGGTACCAAAGACCCATGTTAGGAGTTCCCTTAAGATATCTGAATATGCGTTTGACAGCGATCAGATGGGATTCCTTAGGTTCAGCTTGATATCTTGCACATA
>NW_020201390.1:29130-33395 GCF_001531365.2 Cynara cardunculus var. scolymus
ATTTGGACGAGAATGATGTGACCTTTAACTTTCCTAAGAAATAAGGTCTGGTCAATCTTTCCACGAGAGAATTTCTCAGAGATGATAAAAGATGAAAGGGTATCATACCAGGCACGAGGAGCCTGCTTTAACCCATAAATAGCTATATCCAACCTATAGACATGGTTTGGATACTTAGGGTCAAGAAACCTTGGAGGTTGTTCAACATAAGCTTCCTCTTGAAGTTTCCCATTAAGGAAAGCGCTCTTCACATCCATCTGAAAGACTTTGAGGTCTCTATGGGCAGCAAAGGCTAGAAAGAGTCGAATTGCTTCGAGTCTAGCCACTGGTGCAAAGATTTCGTCATAGTCGATTCTTTCTTCTTGTCTATAACCATGAGCAACAAGCCGAGCCTTGTTACGGGTTACCACACCATCTTTATCCAACTTGTTGCGATAAACCCATTTGGTGCCTATCATTGATTTGTCAGATGGACGTGGGACAAGATACCAGACTTTGTTCCTATCAAAGTCAATGAGCTCTTCTTGCATAGCAAGGACCCAACTAGGGTCAAAGATAGCATCATTGATTTTCTTGGGTTCAACTAAAAAAAGAAAGTTGACAAAGAGACATATATTACTTAGACCACGACGTGTCTTGATACCTGCATCTGAATCACTAAGAATTTGATGAATTGGATGGCTTTTAGTCCATCACTGAGCCGGTAAAGGAGCTTCATCTGAATAAGCAAGTTCAGGAATAGAAGATGAGGCTTCAGCAGCAATATCTTCAGCAATAGGGACTATTGCCAAAGGAGCCTCAGATTCAGCGACTGAAACGGGTTCAGAAACTGAAGGCATTTCATTCACTAATGGATCAGTGTTTGATGTAAAAGAAGGGACACAGCTAATGGGCACTGCAGCGATCTCTGAAGAAAATGCGGTGGAGTGACTAGTTGTAACTGGAATGATGAGTGGATCATCTTCAGCTTCGGGAGATTTAGTGTTGAGAGGAGCACTGTAGGAAGCTTCAGGTTGTCCATAGTGAGAGAACATCCAGTTTTCTAATTCATCCTCATCATTTAAGATGGGTTTTGAATTAGCTGACTGAGATTCGTCAAAGGTGACATGAATAGATTCCTCTATTGTCTGTCTTCGTTTGTTGAATACTCTGAAGCCTTTAGATACAGAAGAATGTCCAAGAAAGATTCCTTCATCAGCTTTGGGATCAAACTTTCCAAGTTAGTCGTGGTTGTTAAGAATGTAACAAGTACAACCAAATATGTGAAGAAAGCTTATAGAAGGCTTTCGTCCATGGAAGAGTTCATAGGTTGTCTTCTTGAATCTTTTCACGGTCAGCGATTGGTTTTGAGTGAAACAAGCGGTGTTGACAGCTTCAGCCCAGAATTGAGTAGGGAGATGTGATCGAGCAGCCTCAATGATTGTTCGATTTCGTCTTTCAATGACCCCATTCTGATGAGGAGTTCACACTAAAGAAAAGTTGTGAGAGATTCCCTTGTCCTCAAAGAAGTTATCCATAGTACTATTTTTGAATTCAGTGCCATGGTCACTTCTGATAGATCGTACTTTAACATTATTTAGTACTTCAATCTTTTTGATGAATGAAATGATTTCTTCAGGTGCTTCATCCTTGGATCTGAGAAAGAATACCCAAGTGTACCTGGCATACTCATCAACAATGACGAGTGTGAACTTCTTTCCAGCTAGGGATTGCACGTTGACTGGACCAAAGAGATCCATATGCAATAGTTGAAGAAGCGCAGTCACTGAAGAGATTTTCTTCGACTTGAAGCTAGCTCTTGTGTGTTTTCCTTTTTCACATGTTGAGCAAAGAGATTCCTTTGCAAAAGAGTGTTGAGGAAGACCAGTGACAAGATCATTTCTTGATAGCTCACTGAGTGTCTTGAAGTTGAGATGAGATAGCCGTTTGTGCCATAACCAGTTAATATCTTACGAGGCTTTAGAGAAGAAATAGCTATTCTTGGTGAGAGAAGAATTGATATTAATGATGTATACATTCTCTAGACGAGATCCGGTTAGAGCAACCTTATCATCTTTGTCAAGAACATGACATGAATTCTTTAAGAATTTAACTATATAATCTTTATCACATAGTTGACTGATGCTAAGAAGATTGTGCTTCAGTCCTTGAACATATGCAACGCGTTTGAAAGTTGTTGCACCATTAGTTAATATACCAAAATATTTGGTATATCCTTTTCCATTTCCATCGAAGGTTACGGAAGGTCCTCTTTCATCCTTGAAATGAGTTAGAAGGGATTTATCTCCAGTCATATGTCTTGAACATAAGCTATCAATATACCATATGCCTTTGACATCCTATACAAGGAAAGAATATAATAATGTTATTGGTACCCAGCTATTAGGGTCCAGCTTTGTTAGAGGCTTCATCCTCTGATGCTGAAGAACCAGCATCAGTAGATGGCATCACCGAACCTGAAGAGGTTTGAGTGGAAAAAGGAACAACCTCTGACACTACTAAGATAGTTTTAGTGGAAGTCTTCACTGAGCCTGACAAAGAGGCTTTAGTGGTAGGAACTACAACGTCTGATGCTGAATATTTTTCAGCAGGATTTGTCTTCGCTGAGCCTGAAGAAGAGGCTTCAACGATTTTCTTCACCTTGGTTGCTTGTGCAGCCTTTGTGGATGATTTCGCCTTGGTTAATTTCTCAGCCTTGGCTATTTTCTTGCCATTAGCTAGCGAACCAGCTTTGGTGACAGGAGGACACTTGCTGGAAATATGTGTTTTCTCACCACAGTGTTTACACTTCCTAAAGCTGAGAGTAGCTTTAGGGCCAGGAAGTATCAGACTAGAAGCGGGACCAGCTCCAAGAATTCCCTTCTCATTGGTTCTTTAAGGAATTGGATTCCTTAGGTGAAAAGTTCACCTTGAGCTGTGACTTGGATTTCAGATGGGATTCAGATTTCCTAGTCCCTAAAGAGGAAGAAGCTTTACAAGCTGAAGGAATAGACCTTGATCTATTAGACTTGTTAGACTTCTTGGGAAGAGATGTCGTGACAACGGATTTACCTTTGTCTTTGCATCCAGAACTCGAAGGAGTTCCTTCAAGATGACTCTCAGTAAAAGAAGAAGACTGAGAGGAAGAAGTGTTAGGAATAGAAGAGACGAAGGTGCCACACTTGAGCATGGACCTGTCTTTAACACATTCTTCATGATCATAGGAGAATCCTAGACCAGTCGTTATCTTGGCGGGATCTGAGCGTTAATGATCTCAGAGGCCTTGATGGAAGCTTTGCACCATCCTTTAATGGTAGCTTTCTCGGCCTTGAGTTCAGCGATTTCTCGCTCACGCTCAGCGATAGCCTTCTCACGTTCAACGGTGATGACTTGGTTTACAATAACCTGATCTTTAAGATTTTCATCGACAGAGGTCAGTTTTTTTATCTTAGAATGGCAAATCTTCAATTTCTCTTGAAGATCAACGTTAAGCATTTCTGCTTTCGATTTGCCATTGAGGGCATTGTAAAGGTCAACCATCAGCGTATCCAGTGCAGAAAGACTAGAAGAAGAAGAGGGTTCATTCAGGAAACATACCTGAGTAGAAGAAGATGATGGCTCAGAGGAATTAGATGCTTCTGAAGATCCTTCATCTGCATCTATGGCCATTAAGCAGATATAGGCTGTATCATTTTCGTCTGAGGATGATTCATCGGATGACTTAACCCAGTCATGCTCTTCAGCAATAAGGCCTTTAGCCTTTCGCTGGTTGTTCTTCATCTTCCTGTACTTCTCCTTCAGTTTTGAGTATTTCTCATCTTTGGTCCTGAAGGAGGAGGGAGCTTTAGAAGATGGTGTTGCGGTCTTCTTTGATATGCATTCACTTGCAAAGTGTTCGGGCCGGTGACAGTTGTAGCAGACAGCTGAAGCCTTGTTTATTCTTTCAGACTTTGGCTTTTCCTTAAGGGACAGCTGAGGAGATCTGCGGAAGTTGCTCTTACTGGCAAACCTCATAAATGACTTAGTCAGGAGTAGAGATGGCTAAATGGGCCCGGCCCGGCCCGTAACTGCCAGATGACCGGAATCGGGACAGGAATCGGGACCGGAGAGGGACCGAAACCGGCCCGGGACCGGTATGGACCGGTTGTGGACTGCCGGTTATGAACTGGTTATGGATTTTAACGTTTTCTAGGACCGAGACCGGTTAAGACCGGAACCGGTTATGTAACCGGTTATAGGACCGGCCCGGCCCGGCCCGGTCAACAAAAGTCAACGTGTATATATAT
>NW_020201390.1:33463-40533 GCF_001531365.2 Cynara cardunculus var. scolymus
TATATATATATATAACAAAACATATTTTTAAACGTATTTATAATAAAATGTATTTATATAAAACATATTAAAAATAACATTTACAAACATATTAATTACATATTAAAAATTTATTAATAAACAAAAATTTGAAAAAAAAAATATTTTTTTTGGTCGGGACCGGTTATGGGACCGGAACGGGGACCGGATTCCTTAACCGGTTACCGGTAAGCTTGACCGGTTACAAGGTATTTCACCGGAACCGGGACCGAGACCGGTTATGACAGGACCGGTTACCGTCGGTTTTTGTCTTGATTAGGACCGATAGGGACCGGTTATGGACCGGCCCGGGACCGGATTTTGGCCATCTCTAGTCAGGAGTGCTAGGGACTCATCAAAATCTATTAAATCATATTCTGGAATATCCTCAGAAATAGAAGAATCTATCTCTGTGATTACAACGGGTGGAAGAGAAAAAACAAAAGGGGTAGAAGAAGTTTCAATTGAATAAGCTTCAGAGCTCAAAGCCAAATGAGAGCTTTTCATTTCCCTAGAATTTTTTACAAGATTCCTCTTTAGTTGACGAGATTGCTCATGGTTAAGCAAAATCCCGTATAAAGTAGAAAGAGAAAGAATGGACATGTCACTGGACATCTTGAGACACATGAAAAAGGTGTCCCAAGACTCAAGAAGGCATTCTAGAAACTTGGTTAAAGTTTCAGAATTAGAATATTCCCTGCCGACAGCCCTAAGATCAATAAGAAGACAGTTAAATCTTTGATGTACTTCAGACAGCGTCTCAGACTTTCCACAGAGAAAGCTTTCATATTGTCTTACTAGATTGATCTTTCTAGTCTCTTGAACTTGAGTGGTTCCTTCATATTGGACACAAAGTGTGTCCCACATGGATTTAGAAGATTTGAGTTTCATCACTGAGTGATAAATCTCATCAGGAAGAGACATAGCTATTATAGACCGAGCACGCGTGTCTATAGCTATTTTCTTTTTGTCTTCATCGCTCCATTGATGTGGGAGCTTTGGAATCTGTCGTTCAGAAATCGGGGCAGTCGTAAATGTTGCTGGAACAGCCGGTGCAATAGCAAATGGAATATATGGTCCATTTTCTATATAATGTGGAATTTCATGATCCACACCTTCAAGAAAGAGGGACATCCGGTTCTTCCAGAGACTAAAATTGTCACGGAAAAATCGGGGAGATTTGGCAAGAGAGCCATTGTCTTGTGTGTGTGTGTGTGTTTGTAATTTGTAAAGCCATTTGTAAAAAGAGATAAACTAATACTGAAAACAGCTAAACAGAAAGAGAGAGAAGAAAGCACTACTCTGATATCACTTGTTGGTCCCTTGAGGGTCTACAAGAATAGTAAAACAGTTTGTAGAAGGGGGGGATGAATACAAACACAATATTTTCAAATTTAAAATATATATTGATAAAGAAGATTAATACAGATTTTACAAGATTGTTTGCGGAAAGATAAGGTAATAAAAACCTATCTAAAAAATCTTTGGTTACACACGAATTCTTAGCAATACAAGAAAAGAAATGTTGTAAAGAAGATTCTTTATTTAAGCTAGAAAATGCTTGAAGTAAGAATTAGGGTTATAGAGTGAGTTGCGCGCACTCTGCATGGAGAAGAAACACTTCTATTTATACCTAGTGCATTAAATGTTCATTTAATGTAATATGGTAGGGTTAGAGTGCATGTCAAGCCTTAAGAGGAAGACTTGTCATTTGCTACAKTGAATAGTACAAAAAGCACTATTCATGAGCAGACATCCTTACCTAAAGTTGGTGGACAATAGAGTCGACTAGTCGGCTCCGTACCGTACCAACTTTCATAAGGGTATGGGTTTGTCCTTTGTGTGCATAAGGACAAGACAACAACAATCGTGCTAAGTAAGCTTTCTTTGATCGCTGAATGCTGGAATGACCTGAAGGTCTCTTCAGCATTCGCTGAGGCTTGAGCAGTTTTCACACATTTGTAGACAGACTTGTAATGACTGAGTACCGCTTCAGATCACGTACTCGCCTGTCTCTAATCTTCAGTTTCAGTCTTCGACATTTGCTGAAGGTTTCTTGGTGTGAGTGTTGTCTTCTTAAAGTATCGCTGTCTCTGATTGATTTACAATACAAGTTCTTCAGCGATCACTAAACAGACTCAGTGAAGGAGGACGAGGGACGGAGAGAAGAGAGAGGAGAGAAAATACCCAAAATGTATTTGCATTAAAATTTAATTCAAAATTACAAAATTATAAATTTCCTAATTTATTTATTAATTTGTGGTTGAGATTGGATCTCACAGTTACCACAAACTAGTCAGTTCTTCCTTGAATTGGCCCATATACATGTGTGTGAGATCCCTTAATTATAGTTGTGAGAACTGTAAAATCTTACAAGTCTGACAACATATTTAATATATATATATATATATATATAATTAATATTAAAATCTTTTAAAACAAACTTCCTTAATTTTCGCTTCATTTAATGATAGGGGGTGAAATAGGTATTTTGATAAATAGTTATTTTTCCTCTCTTTGTGAAAGAAGAGGATGTTTTATTTGAGACCTGATTTTTATACGATATGTGAATACATAGTGAACAAGGGTTGTTTACAATGTGAACATTGTTGTTGAAAAATGTTATTTTACAAATGAACACATAGTGAACGTGTAGTGAACAAAGTGAAAACATTGTGAACAAGAAGACGAGGGTGAATACATGAACAAAACATCGCATCAAATAAACATATTGAGTTACGATAATGCAATGTTGTTTCACTAATAAAACAAAACATGAGATTTATTTCTTTTGAGTATAATATCGTTTCATCAGCGAAACATCACATCAATTAGATGATTTTAAATAGGAAAAGTGAGGTTTTTAAAGAAAACTGTTAATAAGGTAATTAATATAATTGTGGAAGTTAAAAATGTGTGATCAATATTAGTTCATACAGTTTTTATAACTTATAGATGGTTTCTATTTGATTTGCCTCATATATATACTATATATATAAAGTGGTTCAAATGAGAAGCACTAAATATATAAGAAAAAGAGAAGAAATCCTAGTCATTAGATTAAATGATCAAATTTTATTAAGTGAAGGGTAATATGGTAATTAGCATAAAGTGTCAACGATGTATGATCAATATACCGTCATCCTCAATGACAACAAAGGAAGTTTAGTCACCGTATATAATCTTGATCCGATTAATGATTCTAACAAATTAAATCCGGTTTTATGGCAATTCTATCATCGATTCTTTCTCCATCATATATTGCAATTCTAGGTTATCAAAATTATCAAATTTCTTAATTCTTTCGTGATCAAATCTCGTATTCTTTTAATATGAATCTGAATCCAGAAAGCGCTCTTGAGCAAGGTGTTGATTTTGATCCTAAAACTATAATGCTATATGTGAATCTAATATTCATATGTGCAACAATTAAATAGTTCATATGTGAATCATTTGGGTTCATATATGCACATAACAATGAAAATATGAACCCGAAAGCGATCTTCTACAAGATATTGGTTTTGATTCTAAAACTACAATGCTATATGTGAATTTAAGATTCATCTGTGAATAAGTTAAATAGTTCATATATGAATCAGTTGGGTTCACATATGCATATAACAATTAATTAGTTCACATGTGAATCATTTGGGTTCATATATGAATTAAATCACTTAAATAATTCATATGTGAATCATATGGGTTCACATATGCACATATTGTAATTTGTTTGCCGCATATTTATAAAAGTTACAAAATTTCCCATTTATCTTCTGCTTAATTGTTACCATGCGACCAAATTATCTAGTGTTGCACAATTAACCCATCAAATCTTGACTGTTAATTTTTAAGTGGAAATGTTAGGATCACTTTTCTGTTTCTCATACATTTGATGTTTTCTCAAATAAAAACTCTGGTTATATATATATATATATATATATATATATATATAATCTCCTCTTCTGGTGCAAAATGACTGTATTGTCTAACATGTGGGACACTTTACTATTGAGACTTAACATTCAATGATAAAAAAACAAGATTGTAACAAAATAGAAACTATGGAACCTCTTTATATATATATATATATATATATATATATATATATATATGATCTCCTCTTCTTCTGGTGCAAAATGAGTGTATTGTGTAATATGTGGGACACTTTACTGGTGAGACTCAACATTCAATAATATAAAACAAAATTGTAACAAAATAGAAACTACGGAACCTCTTGGGTTCTTTCAAAAGTCAAATGTGATGGTTCTTGTAATTTACTACTCTATTTCAAAACTAGCTCAAAGTTTCCTCCCTTTCATTTTTTATTTTATGAATTTATTAGGAAATAGATTTACAAAAATTCTTTAAAATTGGAATAAAAACTTAAAATCTTTAAATAAACTACATTCAATTCTAACCATTTTTGATTTAGAAATTACAAAATTAATTATATTAATAAAATATTTTTTTTTTTATGTCCTACATGTTAGTTTCAAGGATTTTTTTTAAGGGTATCCCAAGTTATGACCAGACTAATCCTGGCAAATTGTGAATGCAGAAAATCAATCGTGATAAATTCAGTGATCATAGTTGTTGTATACGTCTGGAATTGAACCCTGGACAGATGAGATATTCCACCACATCCCCCAGTCTTCAACCGTTGTGGTTTATTTTCAATGATTTTTATTGGCAAGAATAATATAAAAAACCATTTCTCTTTCTTAAGCAATCAATTTTAGAGAGTTCTCCAATTTGGAAAATTTTGCCTTTTCTCGGTTTTGAAAAAAGTTTTGGAGAAGTTTTTGAAGTAAAAAAATCTCTAAAATCTTCATTTTTTCCTTTTTGAAGAATCTATTGAAGATCATGGAGGTTTATCATGTAACAAATGAAGAAAAAGGACCAAATCTATCATTTTTAACATACCACAACAATCAAATCCCTAATTTACTCTAAAATTTATTTGAAAGTTCTTTTTCAAATATTAAACGTATTGGATATCTTAATAATGTAATTAACGTTTAAATTTTCAAAATAGAACATTTGTTGAAATTAAATGTAATTTTTCTCGAATATTTTAACTTTTACTTATCCATGAAATATAGAGAATCTGTCAAACTTACAATCTTTATAAAAAAAATAAATATAAAGGTGTAAGAAGCCGTTTAGCAAACACTTATCAGGTAAGCGCTTATTGGCAGGATAAATTATCCTCACTTGCCTTATTATGTGATATTTTTAGTCATCAAAATGGATTATTGAGAAGCGTCTTAAACTCAGTAAACGCTTATTGGGTAAGAACTTTTTTTCACTTATCGGGTATGACTCGATCTTTATTTTGCACCTTACCGAGTAATATTCTTGATCCTTGTCATACTCAATCGATAAGATAAGTGATGTCGATAAATGTAGATTCGTTCCTAAAATTTTATAGGCCCTGGGCAAGATTTAAATGAAAAAAATATTTAATATATCATTTTTATCATTAAAAATGACACTGGCTTCAAAAAATACTAATAATTCATATAAACTGTTTTTTTAGTATTCCTATACGCAAAACCAATCAATAATAATTTTTGAATTAATATTATCTATCATAACATTTACATAACATCGTAAATCCATTCCACTGTCAAAAACATCCTATGATATATACTTTAAATTCTTAGCCGGTTGATTATATTAGTTAGAGATAATTACGGATTTGATTTATAATTATCATTAATTATCAAGATTTGTATTGATTTGTTTTAGCCGATAGGGTTTCTTTGTACATACCCTATATATAGGGGTTTTCTGTTAATGATGGAGGCATCGAGTTTTGCAAACTTTTATGGTATCAGAGCTACGGCCTGATTACCCTTCTCCTTCTTTATTTTTTTCCGATCCTCTGCAGCCCAAACAAACCCTTTCAACACATCATGACCAAACCTACTGACGCCGGACCCTCTAAACCAATTGTCCCCTCTCTTCACCCAGCCTATTCCGTTTCCAATATCCAATCCAAGATCAGAACCCTGGATGGTACCAAAGTTTCATACACCTCCTGGGTTAAACTCTTTAAATTCAATGCTATTGCTTATAAAGTTCTGAATCATATTGACGGTTCCCCACAGCCGGAATCAACGGATACGAAATATGCGGCTTGGAAAGAATTGGATRCACTTGTCTCCCAATGGATCTACAGCACTCTCTCCGACGACCTGCTCACCCGGGTCCTCGACATGGATGCCACTGCACATGACACCTGGTTTCGGCTTGAGAAAATTTTTCTCAGCAACAAACAAGCGAAGGCTGGTGCACTCGAAACCCAGTTCGTCAACCTAACTCTTGCAGCCTGCTCCTCAGTCGATGATTATTGCCAACAACTGACGAACCTTGCCAATCAACTTGCTGCTGTTGATCAGCCCGTTAACGACAAAAGGTTAGTATTACAACTCGTTAGTGGACTTTCACAGGAGTTTGACACCACTGCTCAACTTATTCACTCGCAAGAAGCTGACTGGGATCTTGCAACAACTATGCTACGTGATGAAGTAATCAGAAAAGAGGCACGCCAACAGCAGTCCACATCGGTACTGGTGGCCCCCACAGACCAAACTCCAACCCCGAACCCACTGTTACACTGCCCGAACCCACCAAACAACACCTCCACCCCGATCCAGCAACCTGCTCCAATTCAACCAATAGGTCAGCCATTCCGGGGTCAGGGACGAGGTCGAAATCAGTACCAGGGTCGCGGGGGTCGTGGGCGCGGATACCGAGGTCAGTCAAACAATGTTAATTGGGCTTTTTAGACTCCTTCCGGGCAGCCATCTTATCCTCAATGGGCATGGTGGAATACTCCACCCTGCCCTTACCCCACGCAGACCAATTGGCGYCCAAATCAGAATGCACACCAAGTCCCTGCAGCCCACTTCACAGGCTACCCGGGATATGGATCCCCAGCAGCTGCACCAACAGGTTATGACGCCCTAAGCCCTTCTGATCTCAGTGCAGCCTTCAACAATATGCAGCTCAATTTCACTGATCCGGGTCTCATTATGGACACCGGC